>NC_143014.1:34201953-34358203 GCF_055824585.1 Amblyomma mixtum
ATTCGCAAACGTTTTTCATCATGTCTGTCCTGTTCTCAGCAAATTTAGGTGAAATCGCCTCGACTATGATGCACAACTTATACGAAAACTTTTGCACTTTTCTGTCAGAACGGTAGCCACCTGAAAATAAAAACTTGCCACACAACTGTCCCGTGGGGAAGTCGTACCAGTACTGGTGCAAATAAACAAGCTTCGTTTTTCGATGATTTAAACCACTCGGCCACTATTGCAGCTTTTTTTCTCGTCATTGCATCGAAGAAAGAGCCTCACTAACCCTCCTTACGTCTTAACCAGGCCGCATTCTGCAATTCTATAATACATTCTCATCACTCTTATCATCATCATCTTATCTTATCACCTTAATTATAATCACTCTGCCCACACATCAAAATTCCAGGAGACTCACACACGTGCCAAAAAGAGCAACAGTCAGGAAGTTTACCAGGCGCAGCGTATTCATACGCACAAAAGCCATCTGTTCTCTGAACAGAAACTTAGTTGAACGCTGTGGTTCTGCGCGCAGATCCATCGTGCGGCTTTCCCATAGGCTAAGCAGTCCCATGATCACAAAAAATTGGCTAGTGGTTTAGCCTTGCTAAGCACGAAATATTGTGGGGAAGCACAGTTTTTCAACGTGAACCCTACTACCACGTACCTGAAAGCGCGATAAGGTTTCCACTGACCCAGGGAGCCAGTTATGCGTGTCTTCAACTTTTTCATCATCATCGCCAATTTACCCAATGTACGCCGGTGGCCTATGATCTAGTTCCGCGGTTCTGCAGCAATGTTGTCAATGCCAATGCGTATTGCTCTGTGGCGCCGCTTGGGCCATATGCCTTTCTTACAATGCGTCTCCTGCTTGCACCTACTCTCGACGATGAGATAGTCTCTAGTTATTTTTGTATATGCGTGTGTGTCTAGACTCGGTCGCTGACTGTCCGGAGGCTTTCTTGTTGGCTGCCATGTATGGGTTACCGAGGCATTGCCTATCACGATGAGTCAGCGTCGGTTCACTGGAAAACATGGGCTGCTTTTGTTTAAGAGAGGTTCGGTAAGTATGCGCTCTTGCTCTTGATTTTTTGGCGCGCGACTTGTTTTTGTGCGGCAAATGAAAGTCAAGTGCAAGAGAAGCCTATGAGAAATTTCTATTCATTTTAGCATCTTATAGTGTTCTTTCGGGGACGACGTTGGAGGTTGTATTCCCTTAAAGGGATACTGACACAAAGTTTTGGGGTGCCCGTGCTTTCGCCTTGAAAGAGACCAACGGACATAGTAATCATGGAAATGAGCTCAAGACGCCAGTGCACAGCGTAAATAACTAATTACAAATGATATTGTACCGGCAGTTTCGGTCTCGGTTGGCGCCAGCGCTGAAGTGCGCCTTGACGTCATGGTCGACCAGCCAACCTAGGCTACCACATTCCGAATAACGTCGGCGTCGCCGGCAAGCACTGGGTGTTCCTATGAACAACAAGCGGGTTTGGTGGGATCACAATAATTGAGACAGTTACGCCTTGACGTCACTCGATGCGGTAGGAAACGCCGAGAGGTTCCTCGGACAATATTCAGAATCATATTAAATTATATTCCATTCAACGCCTGCTACTAAAACGTGCCAGAAGGCACCGCCGCGGTGGCTCAGCGGTTTGTTGCCCGACTGCTGACCCGAAAGGCGGGGGTTCGATCCCGGCCACGGCGGTCGCATTTCGATGGGGGCGAAATGCTGCAGGAACCACTGGTGGTCGAAATTATCCGGAGACCTCCACTACGGCCTCCCTCACAGAGAGTCGCTTTGGGACGTTAAACCCCGTAACACCGTGCTGGAATGCGTCTCCTTACGCCCATGAAACAAATCATAGCGTTTGTTCGCGTTCAAATTTTTGTGTCTGCACCCCTGTAAGCAAACGTTCTAAATCTTTTTTATGCAGGTTCAGGAGATATATTGTGTTCTGAATTATGGTTGAACCAAATAAGCATCTTTCTCAAGGCAATAAGAAACTTCGGAGGGAAACTCTAAAGTAAAATAAGAAACAAAGTGCTTGAAGCTTGTTTGTACTTAGTGAAAGCAGCAGAATGAGTGACACTCTCATAATCCGTTAGATGAGTAATAGTTATGCAGACCCTGGCAGCAGAAAGTAAATGAACGCAAGATGCTATGTCCGGCCTAAGATTTCATGACTTGAACCACACTGTTTGAGCCGCACAAAGGCCGTTAACTTGCTAAAAATGCGTGACTCAGTCGAAAAACGCTGCGAGCTCTTAAATATAAACTCTTCCTCCTATTCATGCTTGATACATGACTAGAACGAAGGAGTGCTAGAGCTCCACAGAGCAGAATGAACACAGTAATGCGACGAGTTTTCGTAACAAGAACGTTTGCTCCAGCGTGGCGCTTGGATACCGGTTTGTACTCCGAATTACCCTACAACAGCACTGTTACTAAGACTATGCTCACATCTGCTTTAAAGGGGCTCGGAAAGGGCCTTTTTTGAAGTTGCGGCATGCCTGTGATGTTAAAGGATGCCGCTTCGCGAATATCCTCCAGCAAGAATATTTTTATAGCGTTCTTTAGAAACTGAGCTATCTGTAGACAAACTTTGAATTTCAGCGTATACGCGCTTTTTTCCTCTCCTCTCGTCACTTTTTTCACCCTGGAAGTTCGGCTCTCCTCCTCCGGCCTAACCGCCGGGGGTGGAGCTTCCTGACCTGCCGTAACTACGCCGCAGATCGGCCGCGGCCATGATAGCTGCCTGACGTCTGAAGGAATTTAACCAATAGCCATCTCTGAACAGGTATACGCAGCAGTGGTGCAAGGAAGGAGGGTGCGAGCATTAAAAGGTCGCCGGGAAGGGCTCGCCAACTTTCGCGCGTAATTGTGGGTTCTCTGCTGCGTGTAGAAGTGTATTATTTACCTCAGGTGTTCATGACAATACAACGCAGTGATTGAGCGAATTGATGTGCTCTCCTCGGAAGGTGTTCCTGAGCCCCTTTAAGAGTTTTGATCGCAGAAATTTTATTATCTTAAGAAATAGTTTAACTGCTGCCTGAGTAATGAATCCATGCTGTGAATGCACCCCTGTTTAAACCAGATATAGCTGTGCATATCTTCTTGGGACCGCAACACCGAATCTGATCTGGCTTGCAGAACTGTTCGTCATATTGTGTTCAACAATCAATTACCTGAGATCCATATATATATATATATATATATATATTTCTCAGTGGGCAAGATTGCTTCAGACTGACAAAAACGCTCAAGCAATATTTACTAGGGTTGGCTGCTTTTTTTCAATTCCCCAAGCTACGGTGATTCCTCTTTCATATGTATAAGTGAACTCAGTCTTAGTGTAACGTCTTTTGAAGTTCCTGTGGGAAACCGACCACAGTGATATAATATGCGCCGTGATGGGAATGCCTTTAACCTAAGTGCGAACGCCCTAAAGTAATACGCTAGTCAGATATGAGCAAAGCTTAAGAATGTCAGCGGAGGCAATAGGTTCCGCTTTGTCACCGCCACAGAGCATGCTGACCTCGCTCTTTCTTCAGAAAGCCGCCACCCCGAGAGCGTCCAGCGCGATCTGTTCGTGCATGCGAATCAGCGAGAACGCAACCCTCGAGCAAATATGCTCGATCCAGAAGCACTTGGGCTCCGGGCTGTATTGCTGCTTGCTATGCAAGGCCAGCCACTGTCGTATCGCTAGAAGCCCGCAGAGGCATTGTTTGTTGTCAAGACTGTCACACTGGAGTCAATACACAACTGGAAATGTAAGCAAAAGCGACCATTCCACTCTGGCTTCGGTCAAGGGGAAGACAGAAACCGCCGCAAACTGTATCGGCGGAATGCGCGACCCGCCGCTGGTTCGATCGGGGGATTTTTGAAGAGAAGAGAAAAGCAGGAAAACAGGAGCTGTAGAAACACTCTTCCTGTCAGTATAAACTATCGCAGTAAGCTATATTGTCAGCGGGAAAGAAAACTTCTGTTTAGTTGAGCAAGAACGAACTGCAGAGGTCACAGGACTGCCACGAACATTTTTTGTGTGATTCCTGTAGGTTCGTAGTATCCGCTGTTAGTGTTATTGAATGCTTGAAAATGTGAGAATACAGAGAGCCCGCAATGTGGTGCTCTGGAAATCTCACTGTCCATTGTGTAAGCTTTCTCTCTTATTTTAATTTGCGTCTGCAAGGGTGCAGCTGTCTGCATTCTTGAAAGGGTTAAACTGCCATTCCGCCGAGGACGTTATAGCTTAACACGGGGAGCAGGAAGCGAGAAATTTGTCGATTGGATATTTCTTCTTCAGTATTAGCAAAAAAATATTTCGTCTGCGGAACCAATTGTCGGAACTAACACAGCAGCACAGCGCAGCCTTCCATAAAAAAAAAAAAAAAAAACGACTGCAAAATGATCTGTCACGCTTACATGAAGCCGTTCACGTACAGTACGTGCATTCAGAGGAAAACCAACTTTAACGCGGGTAAGGATTGGCGTCGGTCCTGTAAGTAAAATTTTCCAACCATTGAAGGTAAGAGAGGAGTGAACGATACCCACTGCGATGAGACTCGGTTGACTCACCCATTCCTCCCTACCAGCTGAAAATGTTCGAGCTACTAAATTCGGCGAAAAACAAAAGCGAGTAGTGACCTACCAGCTTGCATGTCACGTCCATGGAAAGCTATGAAACACGCTGGAGGTTGAGGTTTGCGGTAGCGGGAGCCCACGGCCAGTTATCTGCGAAACTGTCGCAGCTCGCATGACTGCAGCGTTCACCACTTGGCCATTTGGAACAGCTGAGCAGGCAGAACTCTGCTACACCCAACGGCCCGAGAGCTTCTCTGAATTCAGGGAAAACATTCTTGCAGAGAAGCACATGAAACGCTTTGCAAGCAAAGAGTAGAAAGATAAATTTAGCTGCTCTCTGAATAAAACTTGGTCAAAAGTTAGGAGGCGGTTTTAAATAAAACATGTCGCTCAAAGACTGACCTGAAGAAAACAAGAAGTAACCAAAAGTAAATGCGAAAAAACAAGTCCAAAGTAATTCTGTTACTGCTGCAAGCATACCATGTCTATACTAAGGTGGGCGTTCCTCAATTTGACCTCCGCAGCATCTAGAGATTGGTTCCAAATGCCGGATCGTTCGGCGGTTTAGATTGCTCCTTATTGCAACTCGAGTATACGCACTGCCTTGTTGTTTGTATCGAAAGAAGCTCTCATAAGGAAATTTCGTCGTCAAAAATCGCGCGCTGTATTTGGAGTGGGGCGCCATTGAATAAAATAATAATACGTTAGCTAACTCCTTTGTGCAATGCGGGGCAAAATGGAACGAATTCTCTCAACCGCGTCCGTCACATTTCGCTGTTTCTGAAATGAAACAGCTTTCATATCGTGAAAGTTCATTGCATGTTGAGGGCCACGATACGTCGCAAGCAAATACGGAGCCTTTCACCACGGCTTCAAAAGGCGCGTTGTCTTGCGCGGAGACCATGTGTCTTGCTTTATTTGGCGGTGAAGGTCAGTGGCACCGCACTTACGAAGTCACGAGTCGAACCTCGAGACATGACCATTTTGTCCGAAGGGGGAGAATGGCCCTGTCCCGAACACTCGGGAAAATTGGAGGAGCCCCCCGACGGCATCGAGACTGACACTGAACCTGCATTGTTACTAACGCGGGTCTCTCTGAGCAGACATTCGACAGGCGCTGTTCGGGGAAACAAGCATTCGTTAAAACGAGGTGCCTGAGCGACAAATAGAATTTCTCATCGCAGCGGTTCTTCCTCTGAAGCAAAGAATGGACTGCTGCTCGCCGCCCGACATTGGCTGCAAATTCTATTTCGCGGGTGGTGTGTATGAGCAGAGATGAAAATCCTAGCGCTTTTCGGTGTAGCTGCTTGTAAACTAGCACACGGATGCAACTCCTGGGCAGAATTTGATTCTCGGTGCGTCTTTGTTGTCTTCAGTTTCCAAGCTTCGTTCCTCTTTGAAGTGAGGACTACGCATTTTGTGATATTTGTTAGCGCGAAACATTGCCATCCTACATGCACGCTGTGAACACCAAGTGACCACAGTGCCATAGCAAGGCTTCAGATAGAGGTGGCCAGTACTACATGATCATGCCAAAAGTAGAACGAAAAGAAATATGGGAAGCTATAAGGAGGCATCAACAAACGCGCAATTAGCGCGTACAGCGGGGGATGCCATGGAAACCTATTAAACGTGACTGCACACTTTCCACCTCTTTAAGCAGCAAAAACAAAAACAGCCAAATGCTTACGCTCTGCTGTGTAATGCCAGAGCCGAGCGGTGGCTGTTATGCTATAGGCTACATGCGCGATGAAAACATTGTCAATAAAAGCAGCATTGTACACTTGGTACCCCTTCCTATCCCCTCTCCAACTCCTCACCTATCCTATATCCCCTCCCCTTCATACTTCTCCTACTCTCCGACTGCCCTCATCACTGTTTTGCTATGCAGCCACCTACGCCAACGAAGGCGTACTAGCCTCAGACGTATACTAGCGGAGACGTATACCGGTTTGCCGGACCCCTCCCGCGCACTCGCAGTGGCTCCCCTTGACCCTAACAATGCCATTGCGCATGCGCAGCCGGCGCCCTGTAAGCCGGTATGTGTGTCCGCTAGTACGTCTGCGATATGCTAGAAGCGTCTATTTAGCATACCGGAGTCGTAGTTCATTCGCAGCACTCCATTCGCAGCAATGTTAACACGTGGCGGATCAGCTTAATCGTGGCTGCGAAGAGGGTGCTGAAAGTGGAAAAAGGAGCTTGCCCTTCTGGCTGCCTTTCAGAGCACAGTCTGAGCTGCAGTTGTACTAAAGCTTGCCTCGATTCTCGGTCCACATCTCAGTGTCCCAAGTTGAAAGACATAGCTGATGTTAACGCCACCTCACCCTACTGTGCAGAAAACCCTAAATCACGCCTGAACCCTCTTTCAAGTAATTTAACCATTGCGCCTAAATAAAAATGGTTTTAAAGACATTTGCTCACGACAGTGTTTATGAGACGCTTGCGTTTTATCGGATATCTCCCAAGCTCACCGCTGAATAGATATCACTAATCCAAATCTCGGTTCTCCATCGTGCATTGTACAACCGGCAATTCTGTGCAGACGGTCTCGCGAGCGCATCCCGACCTAGGCTATAGTCAACTGCAAAGAGGCGGCGGCCTAAGGGGATGCTTTTATCACCATGGGACTACGAAACAACAAGCAAAGCTGCACAGTTTACCATCCGCCCTTGCAAAATGCAGGCCAGGCCGCCATTCTCTCATTCTGGATATGATGACAGCGAGAGACGTATTACTAAGTCGCTTTAGCAAGGGCATGTCGGCGCTTTTTGTGAGGCATAGCAACGCTTCATGCTTTACCCATATTGCTTACAGCATTCAGAAAAGTTTTTCTAGTAGAATGAATTGTAATTTCGGACATTCCTTGCGTAAAGAATACCAAAGAATAAATACATGTACTAAAACAAGGTGAGTGACAGAGAAAGAGAAAGCTATAGTCCGGAGGTGACGTAGCAAGCTGCTACGGGCTTGGAGGTGTTTGCGCTGGCTGCGTCGGCATAACAAAACTGGTTGCCTTAAGCGCATTACTCTTATATAAATCCAGTTTTGCAATCACGTACTGAACGCTCATGCGAGTGCTGATTTGCAACACACGAGTTCACTGCACGGTAGAATTGTGTACTACGTTCGCGTAGGACCATGCGAGGAGTAAACAAAACACGGCACCCCACCCGGCCATTCCATGGGTGCAGACAGAAGAGACCGACGCGCCCACCATTCAATGAATGAGTGCCTCAGACGCAATTATATTCAGGGGAGAACTTGGCACAACAGTGCAGGCGCCGTCGCACTCAAACACCTTCATTCCCACATTCCTTCTTCCTGCTCCTTTTTTTTTTTCTTTTCTTTCGTGCCTTCCGGTATGTCCTTCACTGCGTACTGCGCAGCTTCTGCAAAACTATCTTTCACGGAGGCCATTCATCAAAGTACCCTTTCTGGCTAATGCCTGTGCACAAACGCTCTTATCGAACACTTTCGCGGCGTCCATTCAGTACTCTTCTTTGACTGAGACAGCTGTAAACGTGACAGTGGAGACGGACAGAGCGGAGAAAGAACAGGAGGGGGTGTGGGAACATAGGGCTGCTAAATGTTTTAGCTAAGCACAACTTGTTTCTCTTGCATGACCGTACATTTAGGAGGCGCCGTACGCGCGTAGGACGTCCTCCGCAAAAGTGACACGTGGACGCCGCTCGCGTACTCGGCGCAGAGTTATTCGCTTAGTGCTTAATGCTCCGCAATGCGTTGAATCAGACGGGACATTCTTAAGAATCGAAGGTAAAAATCGCCTGCGCTCTGCGGCACCAGAGTCGCGTGCTAGGACAATGTGTTTAGGTTTGTTCCCATCTGTTCACACTGTTTCGCACCGTGGGTTGCTTCCATTTACACTCAAACAAAAGATTTTACCATCCAAACTCGTGCGTTTGAAAGTACCTTTCGTTCCCATGTCGGTGGACATATATATATTTATGCACCCGCGTATTCCGAATACTTTCGCTCGTCGCGTTTATTTGTCAAGACCAAATGAAATATACTGAGAGAGCAAGAAAGCACCTGCTTCTTGGGTGCAGAATCGAGCTTGAAGGGGCACTGAAAAGTAGATTTTTTTTTTAGTTTCCTCCAATATAACTCGGCCTTCGAAACATGCATGTGCGACCGTGAGAGAAAGTCGCACCTGTCTCGAAAGCTTGTACAGGGCGGGCTTCACGCCAGCACAGTTCAAAGTAGCCGTGGCCTCGGGTTACGTCCAACGCTCCAGTGCAGAGAGTGTCACAAAAGATGCAGAGATACTAATCTTTTTCCGCTCTGTCAATAAGCCCATGGGAAATGAAATTTGTGAGGAACGCTGACAAGTGCGTTCTTTCTCACGAGCTGATGCTTTTGCTGCCCACGAAAGGAATTAAAAGGACTTAAAAGTGACAGCGATATGGAGTTACATCGAGCGCAGATTAAAAGGCACACGTGTCTTCTGTCGAAGAACTACGCCCGCTTCGAGGTAGCAGGAGGAGCGAATCATTTTAGCCTAGCAGGTTTCTACTTGTTGTTAGAACACGGCTTGCTTTCATGTTGTGCGCGTACTTTACCTTAAACGTTTGCTAACAAGTGTTGTAATTCTATGCTCAAATTCAACAATTATCTTTCACTGCTCACGTTTTTGCCTACCTTATGGAATGCATAAAAACGAGTGACTGTATTTATATATACAGCACTTCTTTCAGAATAATGGCAGAACGGGCATTGTAAGGAAAATTTATGAGACATAAAGCACCATGCGACTGTTTCTACCTCTCAGAACTGATCGCGAACATTTCAGTAGTGAGCCTAAGGATGACTGAGCCTGCATGACAGACGTTAGTCTCGGCCTTTGTCAGCGCTCGGTTTAAGCTGTTTAGCTGGCGTCCCGTACTGGGTAGATACAAAATGTGAAAGTCGACCGGCGAAACTTTTTGTGAACTTGAACAAAACAGTGACGGGATATTTTTTTTAAAACGGTCCCTGAGGCTTACGGCTAAAACTGCGGTCGTATCTCGGTGGCGCAGGAGATTCAGTGAATGACTTGTTTATGCAGGAGACGGTTGACACCTTGAACGTCTTATTGGTGCGCACACATTGTTATAATAGCAGCCGAAGACACCAATACTGACAAAAACAATGCATAGAAAATTTTACTTCAGGGTCTCAGAACGATGAAAAACGTGTGTCAAGATGGTCGCCAGGGTTCTCACACTGCAGCAAAGTATGAGGATGCAAGGAAACTGGCGACGATGACAATTTAGAGCTCACTGAAGTCGACCTAAACCTATTCGACAAGAAATTAACCCTAAATAGTGGCGATACCTGGATCTACCAATGTAATTCGGCGACGAAATGACATTATATGCACTGGAACACGGTATAGAAAGACACAGCAAAGCAAGCTCAAATTCAAATGCATGCTGATTTTTTGCATGAAATGCACACTTTCGCAGATGGTGTTTCAGTAAGGCAGGACAATGAACCAAGATAACTACGAGAAAATTTTTACAAAGCTGAGAGAAACAGAAGAAAGGCCTGAACTGCAGACACATGTCATTCCTCATAAAAAAAAAAAAAAACGTACCCGCTCACGCAGCACTTTTTGTGAAGCAGTTTTTCTTAGGACAAGGCATTAGTACGCGTAAACAGCTACTCTGTTCACGAGATATGGTCCAATAATTTCTTTTCCTCGAAGCGGAACTCCTGCCTGATATTGCATATTGTAAAGGACGCTTCGTGACCGTTCTGGTGGCGTATATAAGAAAATAGAAATGAAAGGTTGGTTAGAAGGCAGGCATAATTGAAAGTATGATGTATTCTCATGCGCACACAGTAGTAAAATCAGTCTATGCATTTATGGCTATATAAAGACGTATGAAGCAAGTTTTTTTATTTGTCATTGCCTTTACAGATTTTTAACAAGCTTCTGATTTTTTATACTTAAATGCAGGTAACGCTTAGTAACTACACATATACCTGCAGCAAAAATCCCGCCGTATACGTCCAAGAAGAGGCAGTTTTCTAAGTTTACGAGACATACCACGATAACAAGTTATTTGTCTAATGAAAGATAATTTGTCATCAAGAAGGTGCAGATCAAAGCGCTTTATTGAATTACGGAAGTCTAGAACCGACCTATCCTGCTAGGTCTTCCGTATTTTTGTCGGTGTCATAAACATCCGCTGTCGGTTCGATGGATTTGATGGATAAACAGGCGCACACAAAACATTCACGCGAACACTAATTTGTGGAAGGAATGTTTCGTTTAATTCAGAAACCATACGAGTTTCCTTATTTTTCGGGACGCGCTAGCTTCGCTAAAGGAAGATATATTTTTCCTTTTCATGAAAAGACGTCTGGCGCCGTTATGTTTCCTTAGAGAACTCTGTAGCCGCTATCTAATGCACTGGATTAATCTCATCACGCTTACCGAATCAACAACGCGGTTATGAAATAACCATGGTTGTAAAAAGAAAGTGGTTAACCGGCCTTAATTATGCGCCAACGCAGGCGCCAATCATTCCGCGAAGCACTCAGAAGTGACTTATATATAAATCTGGATGCAATTTAATTAAAGCGTTACGTGCTGTTTGTCAAAAAGTGTTTCATCGGCACTGTAGTGAAAGATTTCGGTTGTCACGTGCCCGCACTTCATTATTCACCTAAAAACGCAGTAAAGTGTAAAAAAAAACGGGGAAAAAAGACAGGAAATTAAATTTGTCAGCTGCAATGGAAAAGGTCTGTTTACGGAAGCCGTAGAATTGGCGCCCAGCGCGAGGTTTGGGAACATGCGCCTTAGCGGAAGTTCAAAGTTTAAGAGATCCTGAAGAAAAATTGAAAAGAGAGGAGTAAAACGAGCGGATGTACAGGAAAGTGAAAATGACGGATGTACACGTGTGACAAGCACCGAGAAGAGATGCCTGTCACGTGTGAATGGCAGTTTTCTTCTTTTTTTTGTTCCAGCTTAACTGCTTGATGGCGCTGACATTCCCAAGAAGAGCGCGAACGGAAACAACAAAGGTTGAGGCCTTTTTGTTTAAAGGTCGCGCGCGTGCCACGGAATAGTTAAACAACACAAGAGCACGTCTGATGGCCTTGATAAAACTAACACTATGATGCAACAAGCTCTCGAGATGTTAGGCATGTTTCTCGTTCTCTCCTTAGATGACCTGAAAGTTTTTCGTGCGTATGCACCACACCTGCGCAATGACGGAGGAGGAAGACCTGACGACCCCATAAATTCCAACTTCGAGGCTCCGTACGACATGTCAGTTGCATCTGGTGAATTGTTCAGAAAGTTTTGCTTCGTATAAGTTGGCATGTACTCGTCCAGTTCGCAAGCGCGCAACCACTCGCGTTCGAGTGGCAGACGGTTCAGCATGAAACATCGATAGTTGCGGGTTCCTTTTGAGACTGCATGACCTCTTACCGGCGCAAAGAGCAACTAGCCTCCCCTCGGAAAGGCTGACTGCTCGGTTTTGCGCCGGTATGACGTTTATTCTTTGGCAACCCTTTTCGTCGACAGCAGCGATAACCATGCAAATGTGACGAGACAACACCGAGAAGAACTGCTTGGAAAAAGCAGGGACGGCAGCCGGTACCTTGACCGTCGAAGAGCGCCGCCGAGGCAGGTCTTGGCAGGGCCGGTGGCATCCGCGGTGCGCCCAGGTTGAGCTTGCGGAGCACGTCCGAGTGGCGGAACGCCGGTGCCGAGTGGGCCGGCGGCGGCTGCCGCTCGCCGGTCCCGTTCTGCGCCATGTCCGACAGCGCGGCTGTCAGCGGCCGGACTGCGCGTGCCGCCGCTCCGGGAACCCCGCGAAACTCCGCCGCCGAGCCAGCGCCGCGGGCCGGGACCCGCCGGAACAAGGGGAGTCGCACCACGTGGCCGGGCCGCGTGCCGCTCAAGCCGCGCGCGCCGCCCCGGAACGCGCTGGACCGGCCGCGGTTCCGTACACGCGCGGGCTCGGCGGGAAAGACAGCTGGACGCTGTCTCCCCACCGGCGGCTGCCGAGGGGCTGCTTCCCGGTACGTGCACGGCGCGTGCGGGCCCGGACGTGTGTATACGTAATAAAAGTAATGTTTATTCTGCCCCGACATCGTCGTCGTGCGTGATGACGGCCGTCTGGAGCAAAATCTCATCACGACAGCTCACGGCTATGCATAATGGAAGAGTACGCAAGAAAAGGGAAGAACTTCGGGGAAGACAACAAAGCCAAACTGAATCACAGAGGCGCTATGCGTTTCTGGCCTTGGTTCAGGAACGAAATAAATTTGTACACTTCAAAACCGTCGCTGCGCTATGAGGCCGAGAGCGGAGGAAAATTTCAGATTAATTTCCACAACCTTAAGTTCTTTAACGCTCGGTCTCAGTGCAGTTTTTTTTTTTATTGCACCTCTACTGAAACGCGGCCTCCGCGGACGGGAACAGACTCGCGGACTGGTGCTCATCATTCCAATGCCATGGGCATTCACGGTGTCAAGCTGGAGCTGGGATATTTCTCAGCAAATACACGCAGTGCTGAGGGAATTCACACCCGCGCTGCACACATGCGCCCAACTTTTACGAAGTTACTGAAAAAACGAGAATATATTGTTTGAAGCAGAAGACGTAGCAGCCCCCATGTTTCATTGCTTCCTACCCTGGAATGTGATTATGGAGGAGAATTGCTTTTAGGCTCAAGGAAAGCTGCTCTAAGAAGATAAACGAGTTGCCTGCTTGAAGTGCGGTGCATTACATGCACCAGGTGTCTTGTGGTCAAGGGGTGCGTTCAAATAACGGTGTCACTATGGCGGTCTCCCTTTGGTGTTTTAAATTAATAGTTTTCGTTCAAGCCGTTGTGCAGACTTCCAAAGGGTCCGAAGCGTCATGTTCTTTAGCCATAGTTGAAGTGTGCGACACAGGTCATTAAACTAATTCAGATTTTTGGTTTGAATAACAGATTGTACAAGGCAGAGTTAATTATTTTAACTTTAGATTATTTATTTAGCTTTCGTTTGCTTACAAAACGCCTAAACATAAGACTCTCCTGCTACCTGCGTGACAGAGTATCTTGCATACTTCTTAGATTCCGTTGGCTTCATTGCGATGGCTTAATGAAGGCTCCATGTTAAGGCGACACAAAAAAAAATTGACTGACGATCACTGCGTTGATTTAACGAAAATGAGTAGCACTAGAACTTCATGCACCTTTCCTCCTTGCTCCTCGCTTTCATCCTCTCGCTTCACTTGCATGCGTCTGCTTGTTTTTCCCTCGAGAGTAGGATCTCCCGTATGTCGCTCACACGCTCTGCGAAGGCATTGCGTTATGATCTCCGCACGTCTTCGACGCTTTGTGCGCCGCTCATTGAAGGTCCCGCTACCCGCTCACAGGCACAGCCCAGCAAACCGCCAAGGGGAGCTCGCACACAGCCACTTTAACGGAAGTGTGGCATTTTGCGGGCGCGCGCCGCTCTGATATCTCCGCTCCTATTCCCAGCTCACCTTCCCCCTCACTCTCTACATTCCACATATCCACCCTATGGGGTTCTTCCCGTGGTAGACACCTTCTGGCCTCCTCCTCCTCCTCCGTTAACATACAAGTGGAGAGGGGGATATCCCTCTCTCCACTTTGTCCCCAGCTAACCTTGCCAGGTGGTTCTTGGGGGCTTCCGATAACACTTTGAAGGCCTCATTCAATACAAACTCGACCCGCAAGCAGCACGTTTCAGATTTCTATGCTTACGTCATCGCTGACGTCATAATTCGGGTTGCAGTACAGTAAATTCCAACTGCCACATAAGAGATGTTCTTTTCGAGGAGAATGTGCGCATGAACACGCATAGAAAGCAGTAAACGTTTTCAGAGACTGAGCTTCAGCTTCCGAAAGCAAATGAATGGTGGATGATATTATCGCTAGTTTCCCTTTAAACGGCGCTTTCTTACGCACCACACGACTGACAGCAGAGCTATCGTCGGTTATATTTTCTTTGATGATGTTGCAGAGGTCGGTAGTTTTATCAAGGCTCATATGTCTGCACACGTGTTTCACGCCATGACGCCCATTCGCCAATAATTCCGCTTAATTAAATGCGGGCGCCAGATTAATCGTCGCAGGACGTCATTAGTGAAATGTCAAAGTACGAATTTTTTTTTAACAACTAACGCCAGGTGGTCATTGTAGCTCCTTAAAAAGGCAGACCAAAAGTCACATTATACATCATACTTGAGCCGCCGCGGTGGCTCACTGGTTATGGTGCTCGGCTGCTGACCCGAAAGACGTATGTTCGATCCCGGCCTAGGCGGTCGAATTCCGATGAAGGTGAAATTCTAGAGGCCCGTGTTCTGTGCGATGTGAGTGCACATTAATGAACCGCAGGTGGTCGAAATTTCCGGAGCCCTTCACTACGGCGCCCCTCATAGCCTGAGCCGCTTTGGGATGTTATTGAATTAGAAATATTATAGCGCAAACAAAGACACGGACAAAAAAGAGAGGAAACACACACACAAGCGCTAACTGTCAACTGACTTTATTCGGTGAAAGCCACACCTTTTATAGGCCG
This sequence comes from Amblyomma mixtum, assembly GCF_055824585.1. Lineage (NCBI taxonomy): Eukaryota > Metazoa > Arthropoda > Arachnida > Ixodida > Ixodidae > Amblyomma > Amblyomma mixtum. The sequence continues at coordinate 34,217,081 of NC_143014.1, forward strand.
AAGGATTGTGAGAGAAAAAAATGACAAAAAAACAAAACAAGGGTTACAGAGACATCAAATCGCGAGCGCATGCGCGGGTAGACAAGGGCATCACACTTCGGTTTATCTTCCATCTAAGTAGCTGCATTAAAATAGTCAATCTCAGCCTGGAACAGAGATAAAGAAGGTTCGCTGATGCACTCGCTGCCAAGTTTCTGTATGTGGTAGGCTTCTATAGCTTATCCGTGCTGTCCTGTCTTTACTTTTGCCAAGAACCTTTGTCTCCTCAAACCGGGCCACGCACGCTCCACACTTACTTACATGTGCAACAAGATGCTTGTATTTATCGCTTTTATTTTATAAATTTAGGGCGTGTTCCCCTAGACGGTCGTTGACACAACGTCCAGTTTGGCCTACATAAAACTTTCCACAAGACAGGGGAATGGAATAAACCACTCCAGTGGAACACCTTACAAACGGCTTCTGATGCTTTTTCAGGCACTCGCGCTTTTTTGCACTGCAAATGCGCGGACAGAGCTTTCCAAACTTGTTGGGAGCCGAGAACAAAACTGGTACTCCATGCCTGCCAGCAACTTTTTTGAGGTTGTGCGAGATTTTGTGGATTTTGTGTGTCTTTGTTTGCGCTATAATATTTCTAATTCAATATGAACTACCAACTCGCCCAACAGGAAGTTTTAATGAAATTTGGGATGTTAAACCCCCATAAACCTAACCAAACCAAATATCATACTTGACTGCCTTTGCCAAATGGCCGCAAGGCACTTTGCGCACTCTCAGATTGTTAGCAGTCCTGCTGGTCTGCAGTCGCAACAAGCTCTCAGTGCAGAGCCTTTAAAGACTGCACTACATACAGCCAAGTGCTTTCTTCGAGCCGCTTGTACCTCGCACATCCCAGCACTGCAGTCGCTTTACACAGGAACTGCAACAACTGGAGATGACATAAGCTTTTAGAGCATTACAGGTAATTTTTCCATATAGTCGGTTTTCCGATTTTTTGCTGTTTTGCTTAGAATGTACGACTCTCGAGTCGTTTAACTTCTAACTTTTGTTGCTGCTTTTGTAACCTATTTCCCCTCTAATGCTTTCTTGTTCTGGGTGTAGAAAAAAATAAAGGAAGAAATGAATGAATCAGAAAAGCACCTAACTAATGTCTCCAGGCGTCCAGCTCAGGTCTGCTCTGAGAATTCGGCCGCTTGGAACGAGGCTGACAGAGAGTGCATAGAAAATCCCGTAGAACTGCTTAAAGGTAATACGTTAGCAAACTGGGACTATAGTGCACGAGTCCGAGACTATATACATTATAGTTATCCGAACACATATCTGCTTCAAAGCGCTTTCTGAGCGCGATTTTCTTGAATCAACGACTGCTCTTCTGCATCATTGCGGGTGCTGCGTGCTGTGTTTCGAAGAATATCTGGTTTCCTGCACACAAGTGCATTAAGAACGGAACATTATAAGGGACCGGAAAATTGGAAGCGTCAGACGGAAGAAATAATGGAGAGTTTTTCTTCGAAACCTGGTGAAACAAAGTGGCAGCGACAACATGGGCGCTACGCCAGTTGTTGGATTGTAATTTCTTTGAAACAGAAACTAACAAACAGAATTGATTTTTTTTCCTAACTCCTGCAAGATAGCCCTCACCTCTGAGTAGACGGCAGCATTTTGTCAATGTAATCATCACTGTAGGCAAATATCCTTACAAAGCACGACAGTTTCGCCTATTTTTGTTTATTGCATCCAGGTGGCGGCAGATGAAGCCTGCCTGGTCATCACCAGCCTAGATTGGCCTCTGTAGCTACTATAGTGGGTCTTTGAGCCAGCAAGACAACCGTATACATCAGGCTTCCATATCTGCGGAGGTCTCTTTTAGCTTCTCGGAGAGGCCCGGCTTGGTTGCTGACCGTGTCTCAAGCAGCCGCCGATTTGTGTTATTATTTTCTTCCTGTATTGTATGCGTTGTTAGAAAAAAAAGAAGAACATGCAAGTATTGCAAATGCTGACAGAGAATAGTACATCAGAAAGTTTTAATGTAGGCCGAAAGCCAGAGATGGTGTTGTTTGCTCTGGATGTAATGACATTTAGGATGTTCATCCAGTTTTCTAAAAAGAGAGTAATTACTCATTGGCATCCACCCAGGCCAGCCAAGCGGCTACAAAGAAAAGCTATACAGCTTTCTAAGAAACTTCGTAGTTAAAGAAAAATATGTCCTCGTCCAGGGTGCGAACCCGGGACCACCGTTTCACAGGAGCAGTCTCTCTACCAAGTGAGCTAATCGGGACAGCTGGCATATGGCAGGGCAAGAGCGATTTGATTAATAACTCGAAGTGGACACAGTGCTGGTAAAATGTTCATTCTGTTTCATGTGGGTGTTTACTTTTACGAACATAAATTAAGCGACGGTGATTTTATTTGCAATAATTGTGACAGGAAATAAACATATAAGTATTTAAAGTAAAAATACCAGTTACGAAAAATAAACAAAACAAAAATCGAAAAATCAAAACCCGCAGGAGGTAGTTAGGATCTTTATTCCCAGAAGAAAACATCTTGCATGTCGCTTTAGGGAATGCCGCTTCCCCTTCCTTGTCGCTTGCACGATTAAACAGACGAGCAGGATTGACGCATTTATAAATTCTTTATAACTACCCACTACCGCTAACTTGCGTCGGTGAGTGGCAGCCCTAGCGTAACCCTACAGGTCCACTCCTCGAATGGTCAACTATACAGATAATTTTGAATGCATCTGTGCTTGAAAGTGCTGTTATCCCAATGGCGCCAACTTCTTTTGTACAACACACTGAAGACACCCACTGCCGCCCATAAGTTCGGGAAATGTCTTTAGGCAGCTGCCTCGAGAAGTACACCACCTGTTGCAAAAGTTTACCGTGCACCGCAAGCGCACACAGGCATGCACAAAAAAAATACAAAAGGCGATAAGTATACTCAATAGTACTCTATCACTGCACGGAATGAAATGGCAATTTGGACATGTAAACATTATGAAAAAAGAATTATGAAACAAACTCAGGCGAGCTATTTTCAAGTTTATTGCGTTCCCTGCAATTCAGAATGCGGCAGCGCGGGCATTGTTGTGAATACACCGAGCATCTTCAGCATTCGCGCTAAATGCACAAAGCATAAGTAGAGCTCGTTTTCACCAAGAAAATAGAAGCCACATGCGGCGGAGGCCACGCCGCACGTGCTTTGCAATTCATAACGGGAAAAAAAGTTTTGCTCATCGCTCACTCGGCAGCGTAACTGGCGTTGCCACTGAGGTTGATAGCTGACACTCGCAGTAGCTTTCGCATTCATTGCACGCAATTGGTTGGCTTTGCTAGGGGCCCAACAAATCGCCTGCGTCCAGGCTCAGCTAAAGCATGCAGTCGGTTTCAAGCTTTCGGCTCACTTCATTTCGTGAATCGTGGCAGAGGCCGCTACTCTTCTGGTAGGAAGAGCTACATTTTGCCTTGAGATGAAAAAGCTTTTCAGTTGAAAGAGTAGCTGTTTACCGCCAGCTTTTCTCCGGGAACACGATCAGCCACAGCTCCTCCCGTTGCGGATGAAGATTTGGCAGCGTAAGATGGATGGGCAGCTTGCGGCTGCTGGGTTTTGCCTGCTCTTCTTTATTTCTGAAAATGCAGACTATATTATGCACGTCTCAGGGAAATTCAACGAGAGATTCCTTTCCTCTCTATTCATCGTGTTGGTTTGGAGCATTAGCAGGAAATAACGTCCGCCTTTAGTCTGCCGACAGCTTAATCTAATACATGCGATCAGTTCAAGCATATTAGAAGCCATCATCGCGTGAGCTACGAAGGCAGCTCCATTCTTGCTCTTCGTGTAGGCGCAGTTAAGTGTTTTGCGGCGTTAGCTAAGCTTCCTCGGAATATGCGAGCGCTGGTAGCCAGTGGCCGACCTATTCGAACGAAGTATGCAATGCTGGAAGGATCAAACTAAATACTGTAAACTTTTTTTTTTCGCGAACTGAATACTTAGTGACTTCGGGCAGAGTCGCACAATCAGAAAGCACTAAATTTCGCGAGGCAGAGGTGATGGCCCCTTGGCCGTACATTTGCCCAAATTATTCGAGGTACCAGTTTTGCGCGATGTGTATGTGGTTCGCGAAAAACGGGAAAATTAGGGCGATTTACAAAATAGCCGCACTTATCTGCGGGAATCAGGATGAGTAGCAAATCGCCACGAGAAAACGAGCGGGAGCATGGGCTCTCAAGTAAAAACTTTAAGTCGAAAATAATCGCATAGTCTGAGAATTATGCTTTAAAAGTTAGAAATAACGGCGCAAGCAAAAAAATGCCCTAGCCTGCTTGCAGCCTCAAGTATAGGAGGGACATTGGGTTTTAGACCCCAGTAAACACCGATACTTCTTTTTAAATTGAACTGCAACTTTTACCGGTGTTAGCTGGCGTATGCCGCATTCCTCATCTGGAACTTGAGTCGTGTGACGGTAAGGTGAAAAGTTTTAGCTAACATCTGTGAACAAGAGCGAAGGAGGGGAGGGCAATGTGGAACTGCTGCGGAGGCGGATTGCGATTGCAAGAGGGAGGAAGGGGTGGGACACTTGAACAGCACAGTAAGGGAAACGACGAGAGATGAAAGAGGAGAGAGAAAGAGAAAAGAGTATGTGACATGCGCCGACCCCCCCCCCCCCCCCCTCGTGGGCATGTGAAATGTCTGAAGAGGCCAAACGCAACAAGAACAATATGGGAGCAGCAGCAGGAGATGGGCGAACGGAGAAGTACATAGGCCAGCGCGGTGTATCAGGGCTGGGAACGAGGAGCGTAGAGAACTCAGTGCACTGAGCTGCCGCGCTGGTGGTGCTCCCTCTCTCTAGCATTGGTGTAGATGCTTCAGTCAGCATGTCTGTGTGCTCCTTGTGATGAGTGCGAGAACCGAGAATGAATTGCGTAGTGTGGCATGACTCAAACGACGCGCAGGATACCACCAAAGCGGCTACTGTGTGGGCAGAATAAACGGCCGTGCAGTCGGAATATGGACAGGTGCAGCGAATCCAAAGACGTGCGCGCGGTAAAAACAAGTGCCGTAAGAACTGGAGCGGCGAGGCGACAACGCGTACCGGCTGCAAGTGCTTCGTTAAAGCTACAGTAGGGAATGATGCCTTGCGAGAACGGCGAATGTGGCTGCCAGTTTTATTTTTGTTTTACAGCTCCTGCGTTTGTAAATCTCTGTCATAAAAACGCGTTTGCAGAGCGGTGCGTGAAGCTTCAAATTCGCAGCGCCCACGCAACGCACTACGCACAAGTGAGGTATATTAACTAACCGTTATTTCGCAGACAGTCAACGTCGTAAATTAGCGAGGATTGGGAGCATACTTCAGAAACATTGATTATCGTTGTCAAACGAAAGTATTTCATCTCGCAGTTTCTTCTACGAGGTAAATAACATATTGTGCTTAATGATTAATTATATTATTAAGTAAAAGCAAGGCAAGGTTGCCAAGCTAGGAAACTTCAAAGTGCCTTAATGTCAAAATATACCCAAAAGTTATTCACAAACTTCACGCGCTGTACACGACAACATGAACATGACATGCCCTTTGATGCGCGTAGAAAAATTTAATCCCTTTACGCACTATATTATTGTGCTTGCAAAAGAATGCAAATTTAGGCTTTTAGGGGTTAACTTTGATTAAATTAGACTCGAACCGGTCACTCACCTTATTTGCATCTTCATGAACCCCGAAAGAGCGTTGAAGCAATCGATATTACTCGACACGAGTCAAGTGCATTCTGCCGATTGATATACATAGATAGCTGAGTGGACTTGCCGCGTTACGAAAAGTCATTGACATGAGAACGAAACAAGAGGTGTGAGAGAATTTGAAGCACTCTTCTCAGCAAACACGCGACTTCAGTGTGCACGTCTCCGAACATTAGAATTGGATTGGAATAGAATTGATTAGATAGGAATAGAAAGAAAGATTTAAAGAAAAAAGTGAAGGCAAGGTAAAAAGGCCGCTGAGAACTTTCAGCTTACCTCTATAGCTGGAAGATATTTTTCGTGGATCTGTCAAAAATGGGATACAGGGAAGTTAGGCACACTTATTAAGAACTGTGAGCTTACCCCTAAGCTGCAGCCATTTTTCTCGGACCTTTCACACGCACGCACATGAAAAAATGAAGGGTAATTACCTTTCATTGCGTTAGCATGGACCGCTGTTCACTGGCGCTAACTGGCGCCGATCGTTGTACCGGTTCCTACAACGATGCTACATTTTTAAATGCATTTTTGTTTGAAAAGTGGTGGCTTATCTCGGTATTGCCAGCTTGTTCAGTGCCGTATTGAAGGCATTTTTTGCTTCCCATAAGTTCGAGAAGGGCCTTTAGGCAGCTGCTTTGCGATGACGCGCAGTCATTCATGCTCTTAGCTTACCTCTGTAGCCTTCAGCCATTATTCTCGGATCTGACAAGCAGCTCTACTATGTGGCATAGTTTCAGCGAATTTCCGATTTGCCTGCGATTAACCAACGTCTACACTCTGCTTTACTAAGCGGTTTGGTTGCCTTGGAGCTGCAGTTGAAGAATTTGATCACCTTTCGGCAAATGAGCTGCACAAAGGAATTTACTTCCAATATTATCGCTTAGAGGGCCTTAGCTATTTGCGCTACACCTACAGCGATCACTATCTCGTCCCGAAGGAACGCTAAATGCCTAGAAGCTATCTTATCCTTAGACCTGACTTTCAATTGATGAACCGGTGTTCTGCGTTTTTTCATTAAATTTCGCACAAAATCACAATCGCCAGCTTGAGCTGAACCCCCAGGACAGAGAACGCAGCATGTTTTTCATTACTGTTGATCCGTAAGCTCTCTTCGCTGTGAAATGAAACCACAAACGGTTTATTGGAAAAAAATCAGCAACACAAAACATCCAGAATAATCGTACTTCTTTTGTGAAATTTCAAATTCTTGCACCTGGCAGTTACCGTTTGAACATGCAAGGCTTCAAGCGATCCTAATACTTTCCTGTTTAATATCTACTGAATGACAAGCACTGTTTGTATGAACCACACCCTACGAACTATGCTCTTTGCGCATGCTCAGTGTATCAAGTGTTTCCATCTTTGTTTGGTATGCATAGGTTGCACTCGCGGACAAAAGTTTGGGGGATGAGGATTCGCGATGAAATCTTATTTCTGCGTTGCCTCTCTAGCCATTGACCTGGTATTTGTTCCAGCGGATGGAATACTCCTGTGTATATATATGTTTATATATGTGTATATATGTTTATACAGGGTGTTTCACCTAAGACTTTCTGCAATTTTTAAAAATAAGCTATTTGAATTAGATGCACGCTTTTTCTGGCATAGCATTGTCAGGGGTGTAGTACATCATAATTCAACTAAGCAATGTCCATATCCGTTTTTAGAATTTCGAGAACGCGATTATCCTCGGCGCTGTGGCCCAACAAATTTTGGCTATTTCGACGAGTTAGGTTCACTGGAGAGGTTGCTTTGCCTGCAAGCTTCTCAAACCGCATGTATTTTGGCGCGATGTAGGCGAAATTTGTTGGGCCACAGCGCCGAGGATAATCGCGTTCTCGAAATTCTAAAAACGGGTATGGACATTGCCTACGGTGGGCTGCATGCCTCTCAATAATTAAGGAGCCCAACGGTAATAGTTTAAAAGTTAACTATTAAATATTGGTTAACAAGCCTGATAGTTAGCACGTCTTAACTGCATTATGATGTACTACACCACTGACAATGCTATGCCAGAAAAAGCGCGAATCTAATTCAAATAGCTTATTTTTAAAAATTGCAGAAAGTCTTAGGTGAAACACCCTGTATATGTTTTGTGCATATATGTGTATATACGTTTCTCATTTACCTACACTGCCTGACCGCGCAGAGGTTTTTTTTTTTTTCAGCAAATCCGCATTCCGCAAGCTTTTGCCCATAACTGTACGTAGTGTAAATAATTTAGTACAAACATCGTGCGTGGTCTCAGTTGTGTAAGTATTTGTTTTTTTTTAACCGTGTTCACACAAGCTGTCTGCATTTCTGTGCGTGCCGTTTCGTTGCCATATAGACACCAAGGCACTGGAGAAGCTTCTGAATAGCCGGCTCTACCTTGAGTCCACGTCTCGATTTCTTCATATGGTATTTCTTTCTCTTTATTTTGGAACACTGTTTCCTTGAGACTATTTGTCACCGTCTTTCATAGATATTTTAAGTGAAAAATGATTGCCAAAGCGCATGAGTGGTGCTCAGGGATGAAAATTTATTCTCGGACCGCAAATTAAAAAAAAAAAACCATGAATAGAACGAGGGAGATGGGCCATGGTTAAAGTAGTTGGTTAGAGAAGGAGATGCTGCTCGTAGATAAATCATGTTTTCCAGTCGGCGCTACTGGTGCTTTGTCTCAGTTGTTCAGCAAGGGAAAATATGTATGAAAGCATCATAAATCACCCGGAAAAGATTATGATGAATGAGATGCCTTGGAGCGAATCACACATCGGAAAAGAATGAAAGAAGCAGCATTACTCATGACCTATTCTTGATCACGACGGGTTATTTTTTCCTTTTTGGTGTGAATACTTCAGAGCACGACTACAAGTTTGTAAACGAGAAGCCTGCGAAGACACCCTGACATGGATCCAAAGAAACGGGATATGCTATGACACCTAGATGGTGCTCAGAACTTTCGATAACCTAGTATCTACAAGTGCAACTAAAAGTTTGTTATTAATTGGAGCACAGGCCGCCCACGAATGTGCGTTAGCCACCTAAGTTATTTATTTTATTTACAATACCGCTGGCAGCACCGCTGGTCAGGCAGGACAGGTTTCATCAGAATCATGATTGCTGACTTTTCAAACGCACAAACCTCAGCGCATTACACGACAGATGAAGGTGAGCGGTTCGAGTTCTCGATGGTATTCAAGGAATTTTAGAACAACTTTCTCCTTGCAATATACAGGAGCCCTGCTTTCAAACGATTGAGACGTAACTATTATTTGGGTGAAGCAGATATTTGCGCGTTTGAAAATCTTTGTGTTAAGGTAGAATAAAAAATGGCTGGAGAATGCAAAGCATCATCGTGTCGCGTAATTTGGAGGCGCACAACCACAGCGACGGCGCGAGGTGGGCCCCCGTTTCTCCACTGTCGTGACGCCATCGTGTCACGTGCTGTGACGTCATGTATCACGTGATTTGGAGGCGCACAACCACAGCGACGGCGCGAGGTGGGCCCCCGTTTCTCCACTGTCGTGACGTCATCGTGTCACGTGGTGTGGCATCATCGTGTCACGTGATTTGGAGGCGCACAACCACAGCGACGGCGCGAGGTGGGCCCCCGTTTCTCCACTGTCGTGACGTCATCGTGTCACGTGGTGTGACGTCATCGTGTCACGTGATTTGGAGGCGCACAACCACAGCGACGGCGCGAGGTGGGCCCCCGTTTCTCCACTGTCGTGACGTCATCGTGTCACGTGGTGTGACGTCATGTGTCACGTGATTTGGAGGCGCACAACCACAGCGACGGCGCGAGGTGGGCCCCCGTTTCTCTACTGTCGTGACGTCATCATGTCACGTGGTGTGACGTCATGTATGACGTGATTTGGAGGCGCATAACCACGGTGAAGGGCTGAAGTGGTAGCTAAAGTAGTATGCTTCGCATAATATATGAACGCCAGTTTTTGTTATCTGTCCTCGTAAGAGGAACGACTCCAGTCCAAGCTCCTTCATCCTGTTCGAAACCGATAACGTAGGGCTATAATCTGATACGTTAGGCGCCACATGAGGGTAACAAAACAATCGACGAAGGGTTTGCCGGTAATTCTACGACAACAGCCCTAAGATTTACGATAAGAAGGCCTTTTCTGAAGTCGAGGGTTGGACGGAAACCCGTCTGGTCGGGGGTGTACATGAAGAAGAAGGCAGAACACCGACCACACAAAAAGGTTGTTCACAAAAAGGTTTTGTGAACAAGGCTCCCGTGTGGGAGCCGAAACGTCGTTTAAAGTGTTCATTTTTATTTTTTATTTTGGTCGGTGTTCTGCCTTCTTCTTCAAGGCCTTTTCTTTTGCCATGAGTTCGGCGGATTGCCAGACCTCAAATTGTTTGGAATGTCAGAACCCACCGGCACCGGACACTTGATAGACATCTTCGACTGGCCAAAGGGCACTCTTTGAGAGCACGCGCACGAACCTTGCAGCACGTACTACACCTATCGGCGATATCAGCGAAGGAATGTGCAGCGCCGTCAGCGACCAGCATAGCAATTTGGGGTCTGCGAGGAGCTTATATGCTAGATTGCACGACTCCAGGTCGACCTTCTCAGTTTTGTGCAACACTTCTTGAAGTATACTTGAGTATGCCTGCACAGTCTGGGACTCGAAATATGAATATGTACTTCAAATTCAAAATCTAGAATGAGTTCAGAATTCAGCCGCTCACTTTGTTTTTACTAACTACGCCAGATATTTCAATCTACTTAGGGCAAAAAACACTTTGGGTTGGGACACGCTTCAAAAACGCCGGAAAGTTCTGTGTTTAAAATTCTGTCATGATATATTTCATTCAAGACTTGGAATTTATCGAACCCAATATATTTTCAACCCTGACGATATGTCCTTACGGACAGATCAATCACTTAGTCAAATGTTTAGGGGAATCCCCCAAGGTGGTGTAGATTTGTAATAAGGGAGTATTTACTCATTGACATCCACCCGAGCGCAGCCATACGGCTACAAAGAAAAGCTATGCAGCTTTCACAGAAACCTCGTAGTTAAAGAAAAATTCGTCCTAGTCCGGGGTTCGAATCCGGGACCACCGCTTCACCGGAGCAGTCGCTCTACCAACTGAGCTAACCGGGACGGCAAGCTTATGGTAGGGCTAGAGCGCATTGATCAATAACTGTGAAAGCTTTACAGCTGTTAAAGCTGCATAGCTTTCCTTTATAGCCGTATGGCTGCGCTCGGGTGGATGTCAAGGAGTAAATACTCCCTTATTACGGATCATTCACTTAAAGTTAAAGAATACATGTGCCGAACTGACCTTTTTAAAGTGCCTTTTTTCCCAAAAACGATTTCAAAATGGAACAATCTGCCTAGGACGTAGTGTGTATATCATGAAATGATTCATTTTCTTCCCTGCCCTGACATTTTTTTATCTGTAATGATTCCGTGTTGGTTTTGTCGCAATGTTATTTCTTTTTTGTCATCGCTTGCGCGCGGTGGTATTTGTATACCTTTTCTGCGACCCAAAATAGGTTTTGGGATGAGCACATAACCTATGTAGCTTTAAAAGCATCCACAGCCATCGGATTTATGGCGTGTTTCAGAAGTTGCCTCTCGAGAAAAGTAAAACTGTTGCTTTATCATGCATTGTTTCGCTCACATCTAAACTACTTCCCATTAGTCTGGGGCACCGCTACACACACCAGTCTGCAAAAAACTAGATGTTTTTTCAAAGCGGGCTTGCAGAATTGGTTAGAACCTTCCAAATAGACACTCCACTAAAAAATTGTTTGCCAGGAACAAGCTTATGATGCACCATATCACCATATCGTGCACCATATCATATCATAGAATACGGTTATCATAGTTGGTGCATGAATTTTCATGGACCAACTAGGCCCAACAGACGGGTTATTGAAGCTTATCAACGCTTTCAGTCTTCATGCTTATAGACTCCTGCGCACCTATAAGATAGAAAAGCGAAAATTCATCAGCAATATATGGGACTTAGCCCACATTCAGTTATTTCGATGTACATATCCAGGCCGTTAAAATCTACACTGGGTATTACCGTCCACGAGAACTATGGACGCCGAGTGTTTGGATTTCAACTTCTATTACTGCTTGATAACGTAATTTGTTTTTATCACAGTTCAGTTACCGTATTGGAGTTTTGTTTGTTTGCCTATTTACCCTGATTTTATTTTCATTTCAGCTTACTAGCCATCTTTTTTGTTACTCTGGCTTATCCTGACAACACAACCACTTATCTTGTTCGTATTATGACTTTGTTTTGCTTTCGTGTTCCGCCTCTAAGTAAGGCTCTGCTGGGCCTTTTGGGGTACTTCAATAAATAATAAGAATATAAGTATAGAGAGCATTAGCTGCACTAACGTCCTCGACTTCTTTCTCCGCGAAACTTCCCTTTATTATTGTCTATTCATTATGCATGTGTAAACGTTCCCTTGTAGAATAAGTGTTTGACAAGCGTAGTTGCAGTTGCAATTATTGTTGTTTTTTTTATGCGTGTTTTCTTTTTCTAAGTGAACTGCTTTTTCGTGCTTATACGTTTAAGTCAGCTTTGCCTTTTTTTTCTGTTATTTCTTTGCCATCATGATAGAAGTGCCGTCCCATACCACTGCTCACTTGGTGTAAAGGGGATGGGAACGTTGTCAAACGTAAATCGCTTTTATTCCCACCCCCTCCATCAACGTATAGTGATGAAAATAAATTTTTATTATTAGTATAAACCTCCCCCCTCTCTCCCACTGTAATGCTATGCAAATAAATGAACAATAAAAACAAAAAGGAGCGAGAGGATTATTTGCACACATACGTAGTCTCACAACTTAAACTCGCTAAATCTAACTCAGGGCGCTTTGCATGCACTTTCCACTAGTGCGAGCGCGAGCCCGCTGTGCGGTACAGCTTTTTCTGTCAGTTCGAGCTCGGAGAGGTAGAACACCTTTTGGGTATTTTTACTGACTATATGTTGTAATGTTTGGCAGGTGAGTTGGATTGCATGAAGGAGTTAAAGAATGAACAAAACACCTTATCTCAACACAACGAACCAAAAATAGTTTACTTTATGGAGAAAAAATAGCAAGCACGAAGGGGGACACCACCAACAACTTTTGACTCCAAAGACAAACTAAAGCAGCTATGATGTAAATTAAAATATATGGTTAATTAGTGCAGTACGAAGACACTGAAGAAAACACAGTTGCTTTCCTTAGATATTGCAAACTTCTGGAAGTAATAAATTTTGTACCAAATTTCACCTCTCAAATGTGCTTGTACAGGTTGATGTATGTATTGGCAGTATGGAAATGCATCTATAGAATGAGTGGTGCTTAGCTGAACGCCGCGGCTGGATTACAGTACTGCCTGTTTATAGCACTCTTCGTATCGGCCTTGGGAAAATAAGACTTCTGACGACTTGCGCGTATCAATGTCACCTTCACTGGCTTCTCAGCAACGCAAGTTAAACAAAAACACTCGTTTCAATCAGAGAGAGGCTTCTGTTGGCATCCGCAGTTACATACAAGTGGCGGTTCGTAACCATGGAAGGCGCTGCGCCGAGCTCTAGGTATAAATTCCCTATCGTCTAGGTGTCGTGTGCGTGTCAAGGAGTTCCGCTGTAGCTGGCGCAACACTGGATTGGCACAGATGGAAAAGTTAGATCGCATATGTTGAGGCAAATTTGAAACCATGTTTGATGGAGAGCGTCAATATTGGAAGCCGTTGAGCCTTTCATGCTGAGAGCACGCGCAGGGAAACGCAAGCACGAAATGTCGCCTGTCTGCACTATGTGGGCGGAAGGGGAGGAAAACAAAAAAGGTAGTAAAGCTCAGAGGCGAACCACCTCTTATGTAACAAGGCCACATGCTTGAAAACGTGGATCCCTTGGGACGGGTGGCCCAGGCTTCCACTTGAGAGCAGCGATTCAGCATGAAGCGGCTGCATGATGTTAACTCGCAACCAACCAACTTGCTTTTGTAGTCACGACATAGCTTCCAAAGACATCCTTCGACCGTACTACCTTAAAGAATCAAAATTTGCGAGTGCGAGTGCAGTTTCGGAAAAGAAGATTGGAATTTGTGCTAACTGTGTCCGCATCGATTGTTGCAACACCAAAATACAGTCGTTTTTTGTGTACATCATAGTTTTTCAAGGTATTTATGCCTCATTAATATGGAACTCGCTGTCCGGACAGTGGACAAGGGGAAAATGCACAGTGTCCATTAGGGTCCATGTACGTTTGTCTCGTTAATAGTGTTACGTGACGGCAAGCCGAAGAACTAGACGTGATGACAGATGGCGATGATATGACTTTAATGGCTGCGAGCCTAGCACGGGCGCTCAAGCCCGCGCCACTTCCCGCTTCATCGTCCTCTAGTCCGTCACAGTATGGTGGCAATTAGGTCTAAATCTTTACTGCCCCAACCAGGTGTCTAAATTTCTACATTTCGAGTGCAGGACACCAGAGGAATGCAGTAAAAAAAAAGTGCAAATGGCTCAGTGATGGTTCTTTTATTTCGTGGTTTCATGCTTTAGAATGCAAAGTTATCAAACTGACGCTATCCACCATTTTCCATATTGCATGAATTAGTGTGAAGAAAACTCCCTCTGAAGCATGTGCCTCGTAGCAAGCCGCACCGCATTCAGCAGCTGTCAGCTGCTGAGCGCTGACATGTAGCAGCGGTTCGTGAGATGTGAACAGTCGTAGTAGTAGTTAGGTCATTTAGCCATTAGACTCCACCAAGCATATCACAGACCACTAGGCGCGTCAAGCAGCACCACATCATTTCAAGTACAATGGCGACCAAGATAATGGATTGCGAAAATAAAGTCTAATTTCATCTTCGCTGGCCATCAGTATGCAGAGAAGCAGACCTTAATCGTAGCATCTTTGTTTGTTTTTTTCGTGATTCATTGTTACGGACCACTCGCTTTATGGACAGTGTTACTCGGGAACCGAATTGTCCATATTAACGACGCAAGACTGTGCACGTATTACAGGCAACCTCCAAAGCAGTAAAGCTGCCTTAAAGTTTGCACAGAGAGTTTGCACAGTTTGCACAGAGAAAAGTTTGGCACCGGCGTCGCAGCGTTTTGAAGACAGTGACGCCAATCTATTGAGGATGAAACAATCTGTGCACCTCTGGTTATTCACCAAGTACCAGACCTATTATCGCTAAAGTTGAGCAACCCCGAAGCTCATGAATGCTACGCGTACGTGCACGAATAACCGCGAGAGCATTGCGGAGAAGGTCTGCGGAGCAATCACTGTTCCTCTCGTCTGCTGAGCGGAATGAGAAAGATTCCAGGCATTCATTAGTCGTCCGAGTGCACTGCAGAGTGCACTGTGTCTCACTACCCAACACCGGGAAAGAAACATCGACAACTGTGGGAACCGGAAATAATGCGGCACTAAGCCCTTTTCTTTTCGACCATATGCTGTAAAACAACCCGGCAATCGTCACGTAAGAAAGGAGAGAAAGATCACAGCGCAAAACTTTAAAAAGTTGGCAGCCACCATTGTTCTGGACGCAAGGGGAGGTTGATCCTTTGCCTGAAGGGCAAAGGATCATCCTTGCGGTAGCTCTGTTCACAGCTGTCCACTGGCGCTGCACTCTGCATGCGTCCTGCCTGTCTGCCTTTCTTCCTCTCTTCTTCCGTCCGTCGCTATCACTGGGCATAGGCATTTTATTTATTTGTTAATTACGAAATACTGCCTGCACCAGCGCATCCCAGGCAGGAGAGAGTTACCAAAGGTAGGACAATAAACAACGCTCTGTAGTGTTAAAGCCTGTGCACTCAACTGTCAAAGCAGGTAGACAGTTCAATTGGTTGGTTGAGCATATAAAATACGCTTGTAATTTTACATGGTTCAGTGTTGGTGAACGTTGTGATGAAGTCTGCATAGGCATTACAATGCTTGGTCAACCTTCCTTTGCTGCTTCGTCTGTGCAGACTGCCCCACTCGTTGCACCACAGTGAGTCTCTTTTTTCGAAGCCTTTCATGATCGTCACATGGCGCGCCCTTTTGTGGAATTCTTCACGTCTACAATACTCAGTAAACGCTCCATTTACGGCTCATGCACAGATCACAGTGTACAGTAGTGAGCAAAAGTGGTATACAACACGCAGCTGGTGGCAGAGCTCGGGAAAACTGCATCGAAACGCCATCTAGCCACAGCGACAGGGGTCGCGACAGCTCAATGGGGACCCATCTTATCTGCTGGCATGTAAGTTGAATCCTTTCGGTCTGTCGCGCTACCACTCGGTGAAATTCCTAGCAGTGCCGCAGCAGAAGCGTACCTGTGGCGCCATTTTTATTTATTTTTTTTTTCTTTTCAGCGATCAAGATACCACGGACGGCCAGCGCTTGCTCCGGAGTGATACTGATATCGCACCAGAGCGTTTAGGCGAGAAGGAGCGCGACGCATCAAGCCGAGCTATCTGACATGCTTGTCGATAAAATGGGGCACCGCCACGTTTGTCTCGAACCCAGATAGCTGTCGCTAGATGGCGTTCCAATGCAGTTTTCCTGGGCTCCGCCACCGGCTGCGTGTTGTATACCACTTTTGCTCACGACTGTACATTAGCATGCACATTACACCAGACAACAATGCAAAGGAAAGCTGAGCGCACGGAAGTCTCCCCCGTGATAATGCGCTGCCCTACTTACTCCTCCGCTGTCGTCTCGCATGCCACTCATTCCTTTTTCCTGCTCCGCCCCTCTCTCCTCTTTAGCGCACCCTTATATTAACGCAAAAGCGTTAAAGACCCTGGTACCTAGAAAATCCGGCGTCGGCGTAGTAAGAGAAAAAATTACAACCGATTTCCGTTCGTATGTGTGTACGTGTTTCTCCCTCCGTCTTGTATTATTCTGCGCAAAGTGTTTTTGAATATGTCGCTACACCAACTGGTCCAACGTTCTGCTCTACGATTTGTGTAGTTAACCAAATGTGAAGTAGGTGCCCTAGCACTGCTTACCCATGCTGTACTTTTATAAGCGACGCCAAGTGCACTGGCGTTCTATGAGGCCGCTCCGCCTTCTCATAAGCGCGACGCGGAGTCGCCACCGTCTCCTTCGCGCTTCAAGCTCACGGAGAGAAAGAAAGCGAGAAAGCAGGGACGGCTCGTACGAAGCAAATTATTCGGGGTGCAAAACCTCCCTCGGTTTTGAGAAAAGGAAAGACGCATAGCTAGTTCACTTTGTCGGAAGAAGCCTCAAGTGCGCCAGGAACGCCGACTAAAACACTGAGTTACCTGAGGTACAAGCCGGTGCAGGCTTCGGAGTGCCGTAGGCGAAATTTGTGATTGCGGCTACAAGTGCTATACGCACTAAAATAGGGTGGCGTAGGGTGGCCCCGCCGGAAAACCAACCTATGTGGGCCACCTAGAACCTGCCCACCGGATTGTGAGCATAGTGACCACCGTGGCAGGTGGCTGTTAAATCAATGACTGATCACGAGAGGTTGCTTGGGGAAGAGCAACTTAGGTTGCACAAGCCCCAACGGTGGCAGCGCCTGCCATCTCAGGGCAGTGGTGCATCCCTTAACCGCTGCACCATTGCGGAAGGAGCGATGTGAGGACTCCCGGGGACCTATGAATGTGAAATTGAGAATTACTCATTCGACATAGCATGTCGGCATTAACTCCTTAAAGCTAACCCGTCATATCCTTAAGGCGGAGGTTTAGCATCCCCCCCCCCCAAAAAAAAAATTCTGCCCTCCCTGCGGGGTTCGTAAGTCCACCCTGGGAGGACTGCCCCCTTTCTTTCCTTCATTGCCCCCGCACCCCCTCTCCTCACACTGCTCCGGGTTGCTTCGAGACGGCCGCGTTTCGATGGACGCAAAACGCAAAAGACGCCTGTCTGCTATGCAAAGTCAGTGCACGTCAAAGGAACCATGAAGTGGCGCTTACTGAGCTTAAGAAAAACGCACGAGCGATCGGTATTAAACCGAATATATCGGTGTTTGAAACTGATGCTCCTCCCCTCCCCCGTCAATTGATTTACACAAGCTGACGCGCCAGACAAAAAAAAAAAATAAAACGGGTAGGGACTGCACTTCACCGCGCCCCATCCTGCCCCCGTGAATTGTGCTCTCCGAATGAGAAGGCTCGCCCATATTGCCCATTCACGTCATCGGGGAAGGGGCGGTTAAGAACGCGCAGTGAGGAGTCGCCCTAGTCGGTTAGGAGCCGCAGTTTTTAACTACATTAGGGAATTACTCAGTCCACACAGAGTTTTCAAATTTCACCTGTGTATACTCACAAAGGGCACCTGGAGAGATCTGTTGCATTAGAATATGACCGTTGAAATCATTTCAGATGCCCTTTTAAGAACCACATGTTTTAGAAATTAATAAGGAATCCTCCACTGGGGCGTCTCTTTCTCTATTCCGGCCCGCCGCGGTGGCTCAGTGGTTACGGCGCTCGGCTGCTGACCCGAAAGACGCGGGTTCGACCCCTACCGCGAAGGCCGAATTTCGGTGGAGGGGAAATTCTAGAGGCCCGTGTATTGTGGGATGTCAGTGTACGTTAAAGAACCCCAGGTGAGGCATTCGAAATTTCCGGAGCCCTTCACTACGGCGTCCCTCGTAGCCTGAGTCGCTTTGGGACGGTAAACCCCAATAAACCAGTCTTTAACCAATAAACCAATAAACTTCCTACTTCCACGCCCCTTCTTCACCTTTCCTTCATGGAGCGGTTGAGGCGACTGTGTTTGACAATAGATTGCGCTCCGTGCGTATTAGTAGGTTGTGTGGTTCTGGTTTTTGCCGAGAAAGAGCTGAGAAAGCACCGGCGGCACATCGGCGATATTAGGTCTATCCTCTGTACCGAAATTCACGCAAGGACAGATTGAGTTCGAACGAGCGCATTGGCGGCTCTTCAGAGTGGAAGGATGTGATTAAAGTGCGTGCCCACGTAGTTTGAGTAGTCTTTCCTTCTCTGTAGACCACCAGTACTACGTATTCTGAGCCTTCGACGAACTACAGGAGTGTGTAGCGTGTCGTTGTTAGGTTCTCTGCAGCGCACGGTTCGCGCTTCGTTGAACTAACGGTGCACTGCTTTTTGTCTTCAACGAATGAATGGTGCGGAAAAGCACGAGTATTGCTCATCGGATCTTTACGTTCCTTCCTTGCACCAGGGGTGCCCCGCCAGTGACGGTTTGTCTGAAGTATCTGAAGGGGTATGACTGAAGCTTTTCTTCGCACCCGGGGTGCCCCGTTGGAGACGGTCTTACGATGAGTTAAGATGCAGGGATAAAGGGAGTACTTGAAGATTTATATACAGATATTTACATCACATACAAGCTTAGCCACTAGAGACATATTAGGCAGCAAAAAGGTGAAACAGCAAAACGTGGAACTGGCTAACACTAGGGGAGGCCCCTTCTCGGCATAGCCGAAGATGCATTACATCTGACCTAGCTCAGAACCATTTTTCCGGCTCCGGAGCCCGATTTTAAAGACCTAACGGCCAAGTGCACATTCGGTAGCATCCAATCATGTACACTCTTAACATGATTGGTTCATCAAAGGCGTTGCCGGCCCTCCAGCTTCCATAAGGTAAATCACCCTCTACATCACAAAATAAAAGTAAAAACAAGCACAAACACATAGTCGTGCAAGCACGCGCAAGGTAAAACATTCTCTTCCTCGCAAAATAAAAGCAAAAACAAAAGCAAACACACACTCGTGCCAGCCCGTGCCATCGGTTTCCCCGATGACCCTCGACCTTGGCGTCGTCTCGGAATGGAAACCCGCGCGGCCGCATCGCTCCGAGAAAGGTGACACTTCGCTTCGAGCACACCCCGCCGCTCCCTCCCGCCGGGGGGGGGGGGGTCCATTGAAGACGGCAGCGGCGGGGTGCTGAGAAAGAATTACCGGTACTAATGACCCCGCACGCTCTACTGATCACTTACAGTACGCATCGTTTGTGCGACTTTCACGTGAGAGACGATATTTTTGCTATTAGTTTACACCAAAGGCTGCTCTTAACTGCAAGCTATGAAAACCGACGAAGGTGTTATTCTCGTAAGCTGTGTATGAGTGTTAAGTGCAGTTGAAATACTTTGAGCGGCATTTCGCCTGTAATGACGTGCTTTGCGATGAAGGTGCTGTTTTTGACTTCGATCATTATATCTTGCAATGAGCGTCGGGTTGTGCTCAACCTTTAAATAATTAAAGCTAAATATGGCAACGAGTTTTTGAAATTGGTGGAGTGCTTCTGGCCCGAAAACTGCCTCCCAGGGCCGACTTTGATAAATATATCTTCGGTGACACTGGCAAGGTTTTATCATGTTGTGAAATGAAAAACAAAAAAGAAATCCTCTAAGAGCGCCGTTTTATGGGTAATGGTTGTTGCTGACAACAGTATGGCTTGCCATTCTTAGGATGGAATATATTTGTACTTTGTACAAGTGTATTTGCCGAAATTTTAAAGTGAAGCACTTCTAACGTGTGCTGTTTGAAATTTGTTACTAGTATTTCTATCGGGGTATGGATCCCTGTCTCTGAAAAGGAAGTTTTGGCCCTTTGAACTATATATAAAAGGTTATTTTGCTGTTCAGTGCGAAATCGCTTCATTATTCCTTGCTTGTTAAATGGATCACTCTAACTGATATAGTATGCTGACAAGAAGCTTTTATTGGAGTTATTCACCGTCAATGCCTCATCTCCAATTTTTGGCTTTCTATTTTCTCCTGAAAGAATAACATGCCGCCAAAAAGAGTACCTACGACGAAGTTTCGGCACTCAATATACGTTCAAATGTGCTATTTAAGCACCCGCATAACGTGGATGAGTTTTGAAATCAAGAAGATCATGTGCTCGTGCAAATACAGGCAGCTCTTATCCATGCCTGGGTTTGTCGCCTGACGGACGAGATTTGAGAATTCCCTTCTCTTTCCCATGCGGGTACATCTTGAGGAAAGTCTGCAATAAGAATGAATAATTAGGTCGAAAATGGCTCGCGGACAAGAAGAAGTCGGCCTAAACGATTTCCACATTGTACAGACATTGTTTTTTTTTTTTTACTTCAATTTTGTCAATTTCTAAGAACTACTTTAAGGTTTATGCAAATTTACTGAGATTCTTAGCCCGCGACTCTTTGAGCTGCATACTGACAAATAATAATATAACAGCGCGCAAATATTTTAAAATACACCCAAAGAGCAGAAGCGGCCTTTTTGATACACTGTACTGGTAAGCATTAATGGCGACATGTGCGCCTAGCGTCTCCTCGGTCTGTCCAAGATATTTGAAAGAAGAGAAGCAAATCTGGTCGCGCGCACGTAGCGCCCACATGGGGCGTAATGACGCCAGGGCCTTAGCGTTGGAGTGACGCAGAGAAATTCAAGCTAACTCCTCGCGACCGGCCATTATCAAAGGCGAAGGGAACGGGTCGATGGAAAATACAGCACGTCTGCTACCTCTTCAGCCCGCCCCCGCCTGGCATTTACAACAGCCTCGGCCCCGTTCTATTCAAAAGAGGTGTTCAGCACGCACGCTCACTTATGGGCCATCGCTCTTGCGACGATTACGGGGTCGCGATCCAGGCCGCGGTCGCGGCAAAACCTCGCACAGTTATCGACCTTGAATGCAGGGCCCGGCAAGTGTTGAGAGCCTCTCGCGGCCGAGGAGGTCCAGCTTGCTTCATTTTGTTGGACCAAAGTTACTCTAAACGCGCACGCTCGAGATCACTTAAGTGCTTGCGCGCGCCTTTCTATAGAAATGAGATGGCCCCCGCGTCCGCTCATTTCAACGTACTCCAACCTGTAACATCTCAGGGGTCCCTGTTTATAAGGCTGCTTTTGCCGGCGTTTTCGCGCAGCCATTCAGCGCACGCTAACTGAAGGAGCCAGCTCTCGACCAACGCCACGACGGGGATATGGGAGCCGCGGAGAACTCTTACAAATTGTTAAACCAATAGCTTTCAGAGAATTTGTGAAAAGAAATAAGGACGAACGTCGGGATTAAGAAGCATTCAAGGTGCAGAGGAATGAGCAAATATTTAAAAGAGGAAGAAGAAGAAGCCGAGAAAGAGCAAAGACTCAACCTTTATTTTGTGCCAGAAACACCATCCTTGGATGCGTAATTTCAACAGAGGAACAAAAACAGTTCTGCGCTTAATTTCACTTTTGCAGCAGAAGCTGCCGACGGCACTTCCGCAGCGTTTTCGGACGGGGGCCGGTGCCACCGAAAGCTCTCACTTGACGTTTGCGAGAGTATGAGAGCGCTCTCCAAGTGAGCTGGGAAGGGGTTGCTACTGGGAACTTGTCCAGTGTGGTTACATGGTGGAGATAGACCTGGACCATATGGGTGTTGGGTTCGGTGCTCTCATGATTCGTAGGGAGCAAGGAGGGGGGGGGGGGGGGGTGTAAAATTTACACGCTCGGTGAACGCGACGGTGATTTCTGCGACCACTGCTCAACGACCCCACATCTGTCGGTTTCATATGCACCCGCGCTGGATAGAGTGCCCCAGAGCACTGTTTTTTTTCAGTGGTCTCTCTCTTATTTTTACTTTTTTCTCCAATTTAAAAACTATAATTAGGCTACGCTATCGAGTCAGGAGGCAGCTCGTCTGTCCGCGTTGAACAAGTGCGTTTTTCATTTCTTTTTCTAGGTCATGACCACTGCACTGGGCTCTTGATTATTTACCAGCCCATCGCTCCAATAACTTAAGGCTCCAATAAGAGCCTTCGAGCACCAATCAGCCCCGTAGGCGACGCGCAACCGGCGCACGCATGACGACAAAGCAGGGGCTCTCATTCAACCGTATGTCGCCCTCCGAAAACCCCTCAGTATTTCTGTTACTGCACGGTCGCGTTTTGAGCTTTCGTCCTGGCTATCGTCTCAGATGGCTTCTAATGCTGTTTTCGCTGAGGAAAGTTTATAAAAAGCACCAGTCTAGGCCTAAGAATTATGAAAAGTTTTTAATTTCATTTTTTTGTTCGTTGCTTTTTCAACGTCAATGCAGGCAATGATTTTCTTTTTTTCCGACCCTTAGCCATGTCCATATGGATACATTCAAGAAATAAATACGAAAGAACACGATTAGGTACAAATGCTATATTGAAAAAAAGAATCAGCTTTCTAGCGAAAACGCACGTAGATCACTTACAAGTGCGAACAGAAGTAAAAGGGACACCGAAAGGCCTTCTAACCCTATTTACGCGTTATGTGTTAGAAACTGGGAGACGTGGTGCGCGCAGGCTGGTCATGCTCCCTACCCCAGTTTCTCGCGCGCACACACTGTTTCAATATGTATACTGGGGTACGTTGGATAGAGCTTAGAATTTATTTATCTATTTCCATACTGGTTTGGTTTGGTTTATGGGGTTTAACGTCCCAAAGCGACTAAGGCTATGAGAGACGCCGTAGTGGAGGGCTCCGGAAATTTCGACCACCTGGGGTTCTTTAACGTGCACTGACATCGCACAGTACACGGGCCTCTAGAATTTTTCCTCCAAAGAAATTCTAGCCGCCGCGGCCGGGATCGAACCCGCGTCTTTCGGGTCAGCAGCCGAGCACCATAACCGCTGAGCCACCGCGGCGGCTATTTCCATACTGTCAAGGCCTGGAGGCATTACAGAAAGGAGGGGTGTATGGGGCGGGGTTGGGAGAACGATATAATGGGTAGCAGCTACTTTGAAATTTGCAGTCAGAGAGTGTAGCGATGAATGCCGGAAAGGGGTTCCACAGGATTGAAGTCAGAGGAATGAAGGAAATAATCCATGTAACTACTAGTGTCACTCGATGGTATGACAACTTTCAAAAGTGACCAGTGCGGTGTGAGACGTGTGATGGTTTGAGATAAAACTTGCCCTCAACCAAAGGGTTGCAGTAATAAATTCTGTGAGACAGGGTCTTATAAAATGCCATGTTTTGTTATTTCCGCATCTGTGAATGTCAGCTGATTTAACGACGAAAGTAAAAAAGCAAAAATCTTGATACCATTCTATCAGCGACACATTTAGATCAGGCGATACATACAGTAGTAGAGCAAAAGTGTGGGCCATTTTGTGTAGATTCGGGATAGTGGTAAAAAACAGCGCAAACTGGACGAAGCACGAAAGAAAGGGGCAGACAATACACGCGCTGTTTTCTACCGCTACAGATAGAGGTTAAATCAGAGAAGATATACATTTTACCATTAGCAGGAACTGCACCAACCACTTTAATAGGCGAAATTGTGTGGTGATGACGTTTGCGATTTTTTTTTTCAAAGCACCCTTTCCGAAAAGCAAGGTGGACTGGAGGTCCCATTGCATATTTTCGCCTCGATGTAAGCGAGACGTAGAAAGCGGAACCAGAATCTTGCGCACCGTAGCATAAGGTGCATGAACACCTGGTTCACATGAAATGCAAGCGGGGAAAGGAATATGATGATTGTGAATTTTTATGGTGTAAGGACATCTGCGGCCCGAAGAAGCCATGGTACAAGCTGTTTTTCGTCTTTTCAAGGTGAGGTCAAAGACCCATTTCCCCAAGCATTTTCACCCTAAAGAAGTCGAGCACCAGGCCAGGGGAAAGCTTGTACCCATCGTATTACCTGTAACCAGCCGGAGGGACGACGCTTACAGCAGCATGGTCAGTGCGAGAATCAACCACTGTTTATTGAGGGCACAGCTTTTATAGGCACGAGCGAGAGCGCTGTACCTACAGCGCATTACTGATGCGCATCGGCGCGATACAATCACTGATGTACGGCACAGATACAAACACGACACGTGTCCGTTACATTACCAATGGGTACCCGAAAGCACTGAGGATTGATCCCCGCACCACCCGTATGCGAGGTGGGTGCTTAAACCACTAGGCCACCGCTGCGGTAGGAAAGGAATATATTCCCTCGGATAGTGTGTCGCGGTACAGTCGCCTAAACGAGGAAATTTTACGATTAGTGGTCACCTCTGTACAACTTATTCGAGACTCTTTATGTATACGTCGTCTATATGATTTTGTCGTGCACTTTCCCGTTATGTAACCCACTCCAGGAATTAAGTAGACATAACATGACAATGCACCGGGAATCGCGGAAATACTCAAGATCAAAATTTCCTTCAGCAATCTACTTAACTAGCGGAAATTAATCCCTGCTGCAGTGACGTTGTCCGTCTTATGCTACCTTCAGTACGCCAACTTTTTTTTTTCATAACTTATTTACGAGATTTTTCTTTCGCCCCAAATTTTTACCTACAGCGCTGCTGGTGAAAAGTGGACAAGCAACAATTCGACACGGGCGGGATATTTTTTGGAGAATATAATACTGTGGCGCTATTGAAAACTGACAACACTGAAACGCCGCTGATATTCTAAGCGAGTACCGTGGAGACGAGGCAGACAGTCAACCATTAGGTCGCTGTTGAAAGTCAGTGCCGTGCATGAATCTGCGTTTGGGCTCAATCTTTTAAGGCGGAAGCCTTTAATGTCTCATCGTTGTAAGCAGCAGTTGTCGACAGAAAATGTCACGCTTTTCAATTGGTGGAAACGGTCGTGACGTCACAGTGCGCGAATTTCAAACGGGGCCAATTGCACTTTGGCTAGTAACCATACAACCAATTGAAGGGATCGTATAGTGATGCTCCAAGTAAGTGGGACTGAGCTTAGTTAATTGCTTAATTACCCTATTAGCCTAATTAGCTTTACTAGTCAGGCCATATAAATAAATAAAAGCGATTAAGAAATTGGTCGAGCTCAGGAATCGAACCCCGGTCTTCGGCGTGAGAGACGAGCACGCTATCCACTCCGCCATGCCATCTCGATGGTTGGAATTAACAAAGGCGCGTCTAGTGAATACGGTGTCTTCACATACTGCCATCCTCTTCCCTTCCCTTCCGGCGAGGTTTAGGTGTCCACCGAGATATGAGAGACAGATACATTTCCTTTCCTCAAAAACCAATTTACCGACGAGTGAGGCGTACAACCGAATGGGCGATGGCGTTCTATGGACTCCTTGGCAGCGTTGCAAGATGCTGTCGCGTTCCACTCTTAGGGGCGAAGCATAACATCTTAACCACACATCACTGACCACACTTTAGGTCAAAAAAGTGCTCCCCTGAATTTTGACGGGTGTCCACCGAGATATGTGAGACAGTTACTGCGCAATTTCCTTTCCTCAAATACAATTTTCATTTTCTTCATTACGGCTCCTCTTTCTCTATCTTCTTTCACTCCCACCTCCCTTTCTCTACGGTGCGGTTCAGGTGTCCACCGAGATGACAGAGAATTACTGCGCCATTTCCTTTCCTCAAAAAGCGTTGCGTTCAAAGGGCAAGGCATCGCGCCGAACGGGTGGTGGCGTTCCATGGACTCCCTGGCAGCGCTACAACGCGCTGTCGCGTTCCACTCCTAAAGGCGAAGCTTAAGCGTCATTAATTAGCAGTTAATTAGTATTCAGGCATTAATCAGTAATTAACATTAATTAGTGATTTACCATTACTTAGTAATTAGTACTCAAATATATGTGACGCTACCAGTGCCACAGAAACAGCGAAGGTGGTGCGGAAAACGCTTCCGCCTCTACGCACTTTAGACAGTCAAAGTGCCCCCTGAATTTTTCCACTGTTTTCCGTGCGCCCTCGACAAACTATACCCCTTCAGTCTGCAGTAGTGGCGGGTCTTCGCTAGTGGCATCAAACTTGTCAAAATAAGCAACGTCCGTCAATCCAAAATCGCTCTGATTTCGCGCTCTCGTTTCATTCTTCGATTCGTGCTGCGTCGTTCACTGTAGTCGATGACGTTAGCAGGACGTTACAACGACGCACTGTCGCGTGCGCTGCTCGCTCTTAAGGTACAGCACTGACGACTGGCAAAACTGTCGGACTCTCTAATTCTCTCGATCATATCGGAGAGGACTGATGCTAAAGAAGGCACTTAATCGTTATCGAAATAGCCCACCAAATTTATTACATACCCTTTCCTTGTAGCTTCTGGTTGACATTTTCACACGCCATTCTCACCTATGCTTTTCACGTTCGCTGTTTTAATTTGCTGAGCCCCAAACGGAGCACGAAAGTATCCACGGTTTCCCTATAAATGCTACCGTATTTCATGAACTCCCGAAAGCATGGCAAGCAAAAAAGACCGAACCCATCTAAGTGTGCGCCCTGCTGAATAAAGGCATGCATATTTCCGCGCTACGAGCAGCCGGAAACTCCGAGAGAAACTGTAGCTAACAAGCGTCCAGTAACAGGAAAGTGGTGCGCTGAACGCAGAGCCTGAGAGGAGAATAGTAGTTCAGGAGTGCAAACTGCTGGGCTAGTTGGTTCATATTGCATATAAAGGGAACCAGCGAAAATAGACGCAAGACAAGAACAAAGAAGGCAGCGTTGTGGTGTGGGCCTTCTTTGTTCTTGTCTTGCGTCTTTTTTCGCTGGTTCCCTTTATATGCATTATCTGAGAGGAGACAACGTGTGTTTTGCTAGGCTTTGCAGTTTTGCAGCAGACTTTCCTGTGCTCAGCGGCATTGCACACAGCGGCGGCATTTTGTCGAGCCAAACGGCTCCACGTGGCGTTCCTGCGGGGGAGGTACAGCGCACAACTAAGAATAATGGACGCAGGAGGACGGGCAGGCAGACACTAGCGACGCAAGAGTTATTCATTGCTTTGGTTTTACTTCTAGGCGCGCTCGCGAGCAAAGAGCCTCCTCCTCGTCCCCTTTGTTCTTGCAGCCTGCGAGCGACGTCTCGTACGAGTGACGGCTTCACCTCCATAGGACAACGCATCCGCACCGAAACGGGCACCATGGCCAGTACAGTTTGCGCTGCAAACGGCATATTACTTGGGAAAGTAAGGCCAGATGGACCATATGTCCAGGTTGATTCTTTTCAGGCCGTGAAAGCAGCAGACAATGCGTTTGAGCTTGGGATACCCGTTTTTTTTTTTGTTCTAGGATGGTTCATGTGCGCACACTGCTCTTACCACCCTGTTGTCATGTAAATGTAGAGGAGGACGCGAATGTGCGCTTCGTGTGGTACACGAGGACTGTTAATCATCAACAGAGCATTTTGGTGCGCTAGTTAGTGTGACATTTTTTGGTGTTGCTGCGCTGAGCAGGCACGTTGAATAGGAATGGCGACCTACAAATTAGGCCAGGGCCATTGCCAAAGTACTAGCGGTCAACCTTTGGGCTTAAATAACCGTGCTTCAGCACTGCCTAACTTTTTTTTTCCCCACCAAAACCACGCATGCAGGTAAATGAAGGAATATAGTTCCCTTATTTTCAACCATTGCCGTTTAAAACTGAGAACATGAAAAATATTTAGAAGATAAGGATGTATGGATTCGGTGCCTTGTTTTCGTTGCTTCTAACTTGCCTAAAATGCTGAAAGCTTTCTTTACTTTTTGTCAGTGTTGCAGTTTTTGTGCCATTCTTATTCATGTGGCACGCATGCTTTACGTTGAGAAATCTTTATGTACATTCACGTCGCATATATTGTTATAATATGAAACTGTGTGAAAAAAGGCCATTCTAAGTTTTGCTTAATCTTTCTCAAACTTACATCTATACGACGTGCACACCCTGAAAGAGACGTTGCAATAATATATTTTATTTTAGGAACTTCAAAGCTGCAAATCCGACCACATTAGCACAGTTTTCGTCAGTATGAGTGAGAGAGGCAGCTGGAAGCTGAGAAAAACCAAAAGGGTCTTGGGAAATCCGGAAAAGCGATATGGGAATAATAAGACCTGAGGAACTTGTTGATAATAGCAGCGTATAACCGAGATTTCCAAAACCCATTAGGCGCAAGTACTTCCCCCACAGGCGTTGCAACCGTCGCGCTATGTGCGCCTACATTTTTTCAGTTCCATTGCCAATGCATTCACAATGTGTCTGCCCGTTCGCATGATAACGACGTCAAACCATTCAAAAGCTTAAAGGAATGGTCCTCTTCATGCATGCATTCGCACATAAACGCGCAGAACGGTGGTGTAATAATTTAGGTTTTCGCCATGGCTGCGCAGGCCTGCATAAAAGGCGCACATGTGCTAAAAAAAAAAGGAAAATTAATTGTAAGTCAGCGCCAGCCCTTTGTTTCGGTGGGATTTTCGTGTCTCATTTCCTCTTGCCCCCTACTATGTAGAATTTTGAACGCACCGATCGCAATTTCAAACAAAGAAAATACCATATCTGTGTTTGTCTCTGCGTTTCGCTGCATTAACACGGTGCGTTCTGCACTTGCGACAGCGAAAGAGCGGGCTTGCAGGAGCGCTATGCTTTCGACTTTGAAGGCATGCATTGATGCATGGCTTCTACCACGAATCCGTTTTGCGGCCGTAAAGGGGGCATTTACGCTGCAACATGCCAAACGCCCACGCGCCACAGTGCGTGCACATCTGCAGGCGATCGTTTCTTCCCATTACTGGCTCTCCATGTAGTTCCTAGACAGTCGGACGTAAGCCTCATTTCACTCCCTGATATTACTGCATTATCTATCTCTCTCTCCCCAGCGAGAATTTCACTTGTTGCGTCCTTCAAACCGGCTGGCCTGTATTGCGCGAAATTTGCAGTTGAATGCTCGCGGACAGACGTCGGCCGCCAAGCAGCTGACGCCATCACCCACGCATTTCCCTCTTACTGGTCGCATCCGGTGTACCGCAATCCACGCTCTTTTCACACTGGTGCGCGAAGAGGGAAGGAAGCAATTTCTCGGACTGTTTAATTGCTGCCAGCGGCTTCTGGGCGCCCTGGTTCCAAGGAGGGAGGCTGGCGACGCGCCGGGGGAATGCTTCATCAAGCTGCTTTTTTTTTTTTTAACTGGAGACCACGTCTACTGAGAACTTCGTCTCATTAACCGCAAATCTGCCGAGCGCGTTTTCTGGGACAAGTCATGCTTGAACCCATTGAGCGCTTCTGCGGCCTGCTCACTTTCATCTGCTTGCCGGAAGATAGTACATGGAGCGGTGCGCCTGGTATGCTGTCTAGACAAACCCAACGCTCCTGTGGACAGTTTTCGACGTAGTCGGTATCGTTAACTGTCCTCAAAGAGACCGGTATTCGCAGGACGGGGAGCTGGAAGCGCGCGTCTCCCAACTGCGCTTAAACGGTGCAGCGCAGTGGCCTAAGCCAGACGAGAGCTTATTGTTGGCGACGGGCCCCTCTCGAAGAGCTAACTCTGGTTTCACGTGCCTCTCAGAGTTCCTCTTGGACATCGATAATTGAGAAGGGGACTCAGGTGGAATGCGTCTGAGCCACTCGAATGTGTGGAATGCGATTTAAACCTCTCTCGCAATCCTGGCAGTCGAGATCTTCTAGGCTAGGCGCCAAATCCTTCCTAGCGTCTAACAATGAGGGTACGAAAGCCGTATTTTATGTAGATATCCCTACCGGGATGAAGCGCTTACAGCAAGGTGGCTATTTAAGCTCTGTTCATCAGCATCGCTCCTCTTAGCAGAGTAATATTGCTCGACTTACAGCTAGCGAATCATCTACCTTTGAAGCAACAAATTGAATTAAATTCCTACAAGGATTGGTGTGCTGTTATGTGGCTAGAAACGAAAGCTTTCGAGAGAATATAGCGCAGTTAGTGCTCGTGTTGTTCGTGTCTTCTTGTGTCCTGTCTTACTCTGCGCTATATTCTCTAGCTATGATCATGCACCAACAAGCCAAAAAGCTAGGCTTTTGAAAGCTTTCGATTTCTGTGTGGTGGTTTTTCCTGCTGAATCAGTACAATATTTTCAATACGCTTTATTTCATAAGACCGTTGACCACGGTTTAATCAAATGGTCCTGGTGGGTTTTCTCCTGCGCTAAGATACCCGCCATCAGCAGCCGAGTTTATACCACTGCTGGACCAAGGCATCTACCAATCACCTCTGATTTCCGTCTTGTGTCAGCCGCCGCTGCGCTGTCTTTTCCTGGTGTCCGCTCTGGCACTCCGACGCACCAGTACATGGTTGTCAGTTCTGCACATTACAAGTCTTGGCCAAGCTTTCACTGTCCGCTCAGATATCCTTAACTCCCATTTAATCCTTAATGTAGGCTGCTTTCTTTCCTCACCTTTACGTTACTCCTGTCATCTTTCTTTCTGTCGGTCGTGAATTCCGCGTCGTAGCCGTCGCCATCATCGTCGTCGGCGTTGTTGGTGTACGCAGCGTAGTCTGTGCAACCCGCCACCTGACAACAGTGGCAGCTAGTAGCAGGGCGAAACGCCACCTGCCGCGGCGAGAGCGCAGCAATGAACAACCGGAAGGCGGCTGCCACAGGAAAATCTCGGAGGGTGGCTGGCAGGGTAACACGCTACCTGCCAGTGATGGCAGGTGGCTTGTGAAAAGCTGGGCTTAAATTTCGCATCACCGACAGTCGGTAAAGTCCGTGAATTTTTCGCCAGTCCAGTTTGCAGGATTGGGTCCCAAAGATGAATGCTGAAAATGTGCTTCACTTGTACACTTCCGTGTACAGGTGTACGGCTAACATTGGTTTATAATTCGGAAATGAATGCGAAATAGACATCACCCCATTCTTAGCTTTCTGCGAATTTCTCAGGATCTGGATCTGCCGTGATTACTTGCTCATGGTGGATGTACTCCCTAACTACACCCCGTAAATCCTAATTGATGCCATTAATTGCTCCTTTGAAAAATATCCCTAAATATGGTTAGTTTTATTAATATCAATTTCTAGGCCAAACAATACATTTTGCACGCCTACGTCTTTAATGATTAGCTTTAATTCACCTCTACAGTTGCTCAGCAGAAAAGATCATCAGCAAATAGGAGGCTGTTATTTCCCATTAATTCTGCCAAATAAACATCACCCAATGTCTTCCACTATAACCTTTCCACTTTTATGCCTTGAATACTTGCGAACATCCAGTGTGCAGCAATAGAGGGATGATCTCACCCAGCCTGGCACTGGCTTTGGTTGGCATTTTCTGTCTCTTCTTTTGACCCTCGACGATATTTAGTAGCAAATGCATGCATGGCTCCTCGTAGCCTTGTTCGCGAAACACCTGCAATACTGCTCCGCTTTCCGCTGAAGTGCTCAAGTGCTTTTCTCCGATCAAGTGCTTTTCTTTCTCTATGAATGGTGGCTGATCTTAGATCAACGCCAGAGTCCTCGAGTCCTCTTACTTGGGCTCGATATAATATCGGCCTGAATATGATAGTTGTTAAATGTTGCGTTGATGCGGGGCGTCGGAGCCCCGCATGCGAGGAACTTCTCCACACGGTTCCTGGTTCGAGTCTAAAGGTTTATTGCAGTAGAGGGGAAGAGAGAGAGTGTGTGAAAGAAAGCACTTCCTGTGCTGTGGGAGTGCAGACGGTCACGGTATGGTGCCTACTCAGAGTGAATTGGGAATGCTTCAGTCGACGGGGCTGTAGGCGTCGGGTGTTGTCCCTGCTAGTTTTCGCAGAAGCGGCCGACCCGGGCTAGTTTCTTGGAAGCGGCCGGCTTGTAAGCGCGAAGAAGGCAAGGGCTGCTGGAGCGGCTTTATTGCGTCGCTTGGTCAATGAACTATAGTGATGGCGGTGATGGTGATATCGATGACAGAGACGCGTTGTAGATCAAGACTTTCCCTCCAATTTGGTTCATGACATGACCGTGGCCTATTGTCTAGAGCACCTTGTCGGCCTCTCCGTTTTTTTTTTTTTAATAACGCCAGTTTTTCTCTGACGTCTTCACACTGAACCGGAACTAGCCTGCCTGCCGAGTCAGCCATCGTGGCGACAAGATAAAACTGCAGGCCCCTCCCACTGAGAGGCAGGTGCTCTCAACTCAATCGAGTGCTGTTTCATCTAGTTACAATGCACGCATACGTGTGGCCTTCGGTGCTGTGTTTGCTGTCATGAATCGTTCACGGAAGCTTCGAGGGATTCTCAAATCATGCAAACAGCAGTCGTGATCAAACGTATTTCATTCAACACCGCATTTAAGTAAAAAATGCAGGCCTATTATTCATCAAACCGCGCGCTATTCTGCAGATTATCGCATGTTTGTTGGCTAACTACGTAGAAAGGTTGAACAAGTAAGTCTTGGGTCACTGACCAGTTGTCAAAAACCAGTTAGCGGACGTTTCGGAACCCCTACGGGCTCCTTGTTCACAATCAATGTTCCGTCAAACGCAGAAAGTAGGCTCACAGAAAACCTTTGTGATTGACTGTGCTGTAGTGGTTGTGATTTAAACTTTCGTGAATTGCGTCCCTTCTTGTGGGTTGTAAGCGGAAATGAATCAGGTTACTTCCTCCTAACAGTAGACTGCTGTCTGCCGCCTATAGCTGTCGGTAAGGAATTTACGCCTAATATTGAGCCCGTAATATTGATCCCATAATATAATTGCATAATATTTACCCCATAGATCCCATAAAATGGGAGTTTACACAAAAGAAGCTCATGCTGCGGGCAAGAAAATGTCTTTCTAAAATCTAAAAAGATACCTACGGTAACGAGTTTATTTTCTATATTCTCAAGAATTTCTTCCTAAATCCCTTAGGAGTGCAGTTTCTGTTAATTTATTTTTACAAAATCCGTATTGCCGCTTTGTGATTATATTGTGAACATTTAAGAAAAAAGTTATTTTTGTGTTAATGATGCGTTCGCATATGCATGTATGCTCTTGTCTGCATGAGCATGTACTAAAAAAGAAACAGACACTCCAATTTCAAAACGCGTACAGCTTGCGCAAACTAACCGATTCGAAGGCTGAACTTCACCGGCCGCCTGGCAAGGCCAAAAGAACGTGAATATGTTGAGAGCTTGCGGTTCTGTACATGCTGCATACAGCGGCCACACGCAGCCTGAATGCACAGAATCCAAGGTGAATGATTCAGCGCTCGTTTTTGAATTCAGCCTTTCTCTCTGTCGTTTGTTTTGCGGTGTTTTAATTGTGATGCTCTTCGCATTTTCGGCTACGCTCGCAGTGCTGCTTTCGTCGTATTTTGATAGATCGTTACCAGCCGCGTTTGTATGAATCTGCACGTGGTGGGGCCCCGTGTACTTTGCTTTTCCGCAATGGTCTGGTTTACAAAAACTTTGTTTCCAGTAAAAATGACATATTTTTGCACCCCGTGACGATAACCGATCGCTCTAGCCTGTCTTAATATTCCCCTTTACTGTTCAAGGAGGCGCCTAGTGGCCTCCTTCAAAATGCGACAGAAGCGATACGTATCCTTCAAGATGTGCCCCATACATTAATCTATCATCATACCCTTACGGACCCTTACGGACAGAAAAGGCATATACCCTTACGGACAGAAAAGGCATTACATAGGAGTCACATCAAAGGTAGAAAGGAGGAAAGAGGAGCTTTCAAGCATGGTCCTGAACCGTTACAACGCTACCAGTTCCCCAAACCGCCGCGGTGGCTCAGTGGTTATGGCGCTCGGCTGCTGACCCGAAAGACGCGGGTTCGATCCCGGCCGCGGCGGGTGAATTTCGATGAAGGCGGAATGCTAGAGGCCCGTGTATTCTGGGTGTTTAGTGCACGTTAAGAAACCTAGGTTGTCTAAATTATCCGGAGCCCTCCACTATACGGTGTGCCTCATAACCTGAGCCGCTTTGAGACGTTAAACCCCACAAACTAGCTACCGGTTTCCCGCCGTTCTGGCATCTCCGACAAATCCATATATTTGCAGTATATGTTTGAACTTCGCTGAAGGTCTATTTACTACAAAGGATGTCATCCTGCGACATGCATTAAAACGACCGCCTACTCGAACCTCGGACCTTGACGTCAGACAATGGTACAGAATGACTCATCCACCGATGTGTTAATGCATGTGTAGTCGCTTTGGATCACGTGGCCTTCAGCCCACCCCCTTTGTAAGACCGAGGTGCAGAGAAAGGGACACAGCATGCGCTCAAGAAATAATGAAACGTGGGAGTACTAGTATGCATACGACCTAATCGGAACGGGACTGGGTTACGTCGCAATTCCCTTTAGAGCCCCCCCTCCCCCCCCTCCCCCCCCCCCACCTTCCCTCTACTTTTTTATTTGAAAGCTTGACGCTGCACCTTGTTTACAAATCTGCGCGGTGCCTGCACTCGCGCGGCTTCTAAATGGTTCCTTGTAATCTGTGTCGACGGCATCCATTGTCTTGTTTTCCTTTAGGAACCATAAC
Source organism: Amblyomma mixtum (assembly GCF_055824585.1). Classification (NCBI taxonomy): domain Eukaryota; kingdom Metazoa; phylum Arthropoda; class Arachnida; order Ixodida; family Ixodidae; genus Amblyomma; species Amblyomma mixtum. The sequence goes on from NC_143014.1 coordinate 34,251,880, forward strand.
TCGTAATACGGCAGCGTTAGGATTTCTCGACAGAATTAGGAGCTGCAAAGCTGGATATATTTTTAAGTTCTGATGGAAATAAATGAGCTTGGCAGCATGTAACAGGACACGGGAAGTGAAAAAGAATATCTGTTCTGCAAAAAATATTTATGAGCGTTTAGCGCAGCCTATGATTTGAAGCGAACGCAGGTAAGCTCGTCTTTCGTGAAACTATAGATATGTCCAAGTTAATGAAGATGTGTCTGCAGACGGAATGAACTGCTGCACTTCACTGCTGTTTGCATATACGTTTCTTTAAATACCACTCTTCCGTACATTTACGCCGGCCGTATTGCGGGGCTGCAGTGTTTTCTTTTTGTGGCGTTCCGGTGCCCTAAGTGCCCAATTCGTGATCCTTCCGTGGAGAGAACCTTACTTTCACGACGAAGTTGACACCGCTGAATAGAGATTAGACATTATAAGACAAAAGCGCTATATTGGGGCTGCTCGGTGTTTTTAAACGAGCGAGCTATCTCTGAAGCTGGATGTTTTCCGCTAACGGCCATGTTCTCTATTTCTGCGGAAGCTTTTGTCGTGAAAGACTGCTGCTGATCTTCTTAGCGCTCAGCGCAAACAGTCCCTACCCACTCGCATTCAAAGCAGAAAGTAATGGCGACTGTTTTCAGGTGCGCTATCTGCATGTAAGCTGCACCCTACGTCAGTTTTCATTTATTTATTGTGACTTTTGGCGACCACACTTTAAAGTTACACTCCACGGCTATTTCTGAATGTGGCTGTAAAGAATCCTTTGTTTTCATTTTTCAGCCCTGCTTAGGCATGGACTTCATGCAAAACTCTCGTTTAAATTTGCTGTTTTAATGTTGGCAAAAGACCTTCTCGCAGTTATTGGGAAGCAGAAGCAAAAAGGATTTACCGCGTTATTTTGAACTGAGGACCGTGATATCCACAAGGACGCCGTCACTTTCACAAGAGGGCTGCTGAATATGCCATTCGGGGGAAAAGGAGCGTGGGCGAGCTAGTTTGGCGCGTCAACGGGGGGTTTACGCAGACCGTCCTTGCGTCCAGCACTGGTCCTCTCGAGTTTCCGTACAATTAGCTTTCTTATCACAAAACATGTTTGACACACCGACAGGCATCAAAAAATTTGCTTCCTGGAAACCTGTGATTTGGTGTCGAGGCTAAATTTGCTTCGTATTTTCAAGAAGGGTAGGCTTGAACTGTTTGAGCTGTCCGCGAATAGCTTCAGTTTAACTTCCTTTTCACGCGACGCTGAAAGATATGGGAACCAGAGGATACATTTTGCATTGAGCGCATTTTCCAATCTCATGGTTCACTTTTAGATAGCTTTTTTTTCGCAACAATGAAACAAATAGAGTAAACCCTGCGATTATATCCGCTCACAATGACTTTCGCTAACAACACACGTAGTGATTATTCAAAAGCTGTTCATCAGCCATAGATCTTTCTCATTTTTTTCTTTTCGCGCGTAATTTTAGCTCCTTTTTGATTGTAGCCTCTGATAAAGAGTGCACCCACCTCAACTGCGTGCCAGGGGCTAGTTCACTTGACAGAAGATAAGAATCCTCGGCATCCTTTCAACAAAGGCTGCGCCCTTCAAAATGCGTTTATAGTCTATCACACTGGACAGCTCTCATTAGTAAAGAAGGATTAATTGTCGTTATTGGTGAATACCTTTAGGGAACTACTTCCCGGTTAGTAGTGTAAGGATGCCACAACAATTTAATGCGATATGCCATTATGCTCTCGTACGAACAGTTCATCACTCTCACACGAGATCGTTGTTACATATCCTTTACTACAGTGTGTTGCCGACTTCCACACCGAAGGGCGCCTAAAAAACTAGGCGAAAGATAAGCGACAGAGTCCTTATAGAACGAAAATTGCTAATATTTTATTTCCGGAGCCACGTGTGAAATAACAGGGAACTAATATTAAATGTTTGTAATGGTGTGCCCGGGTGGCCTCATGCTGCAGTGATGCCTCCGGCCTGGTTGAATGTCGCTTCTCGCATGGGTGAGACCAGCTGCTAGCAGGACGCAACAAAGGCAGCAGCAGAAACCATTGTGATGCCTATAGTTGTGTAATATTCTTTTTCAACATTTTTATTTTGCATTTACAGTATATTGCTTGGTTACAGGGCATATTTAAAGTAGGAGGCCAAAAAGTCGAAACTGCGAACAGGGCCTCATATTACTAAATGGACTGAGTACAACATATCAGCGCATGCCCAACAATCTCAAGAGCAGAGGGAAAAATATAAAAAGTAAAAGAGAAACATACAAAACAAATCCGCAGTATGTGCTGTGAAATCAAATGGATGAAAGACAAAAAAGAAGGATTCAAACATGATAACATTCGTAAATAGACAAAAATTAAGCTCAGTAATTTTCTTGAATCACTATGTGTCTCGTTCAATTATGTTTTGTACGATCAGGAGGAGGGAATATGCATGGGCTCTTTCCCATCATCGGCCCTTTAGTTTTTCTCTCAGCACAGCAAATTGACGGATTAAAACAATCATCATTGGCACCAGCATGCATCAGATATGTTGACTATGTATACTTTAGCCAGATCGCCACCAGTAGCAACTGCAATTCCGCAGCAGAGAAATTCTAGGCATATCCGGACAGCGAACTATGTCCTAAAGTTATCATTAGGCACAAAATGTATAGGAGGTATGCATGTGACGTATGAGCGACGTCACCACCTACTCGACGCCATTTTGATGTTCATCGGGCGTCGGTGCAGTAGCGTTGGTCGGTTATCAGTGCGTGTGCTGCTGTCCGTCCGTGCGCGTTCGTTATCTCGCCACAGATGCGATGGCGGCTAGGTTTCCTGGACCCAGCGACTGTTCAGCCTATTTGGCTAGTTTGTGCGATGTGGACAGGGAACGATATGCCGCAAAAATCGAGGCTTGCGGCGTGGATCCCTTTTCCCTCGACGCGCGAGACTGCGCGATGGACGTCGACCTGTGGCCCCGCGTAAACATGTGCGACATTCACGAATATCTCGTTTTGAGGACGAGTTTTGTCACTCGCAAGCAACTGAAGGCTTACAAATCGCTGGAAGCTCATAATTATGTCACCAGCGGCTGTGTAAAGGAGCCTTGGCTGAAAAAAGTCGGCCAGGAAAGTGTCATCGTCTTAACACAGGTAAGCGCTCAGCCCTTTGGTGCCGATTTGTTTAATCGCAGCATTTGCTTGCTTTATTATCTGCGCAGGTCAATCATTCACAAAGCCTGTGGGTCCCTCCCGTGAAGGTTTGGATCTTCGCGGACAGCGATGGAGACGTCCTGGCGGCTCACTGCGTGTGCATGGCAGGCAATGGCGAGACGTGTTCGCATGTCGCTGCCCTGCTTTTCTACATCGAGCACGGCCAGCGTTTACGCGAAGAGCGCTCGTGCACCGACGGGGTCAACCAGTGGCTTCCAACGCACATTCGAAAAAATTGCTGAGGCTTAACTTGGTTAAGCCTGGAGAATGCGAAGCATCATCGTGTCGCGTAATTTGAAGGCTCACAACCACAGCGACGGCGCGAGGTGGGCCCCCGTTTCTCCACTGTCGTGACGTCATCAAGTCACGTGGTCTGACGTCATGTATCACGTGATTTGGAGGCGCACAATCACAGCGACGGCGCGAGGTGGGCCCCCGTTTCTTCACTGTCGTGACGTCATCGTGTCACGTTGTGTGACGTCATGTGTCACGTGATTTGGAGGCGCACAACCACAGCGACGGCGCGAGGCGCGCCCCCGTTTCTCCACTGCCGTGACGTCAGCGTGTCACGTGGTGTGGCATCATCGTGTCACGTGATTTGGAGGCGCACAACCACAGCGACGGCGCGAGGTGGGCCCCCGTTTCTCTACTGTCGTGACGTCATCGTGTCACGTGGTTTGACGTCATGTATCACGTGATTTGGAGGCGCATAACCACGGAGAAGGGCTGAAGTGGTAGCTAAAGTAGTATGCTTCGCATAAAATTGAAACGCGACCCATCGCAGAGATGGACTTCGCTTCGTCGTCAATGAAGAAGCGGCGATTAGACGGCGATGCTTCAGCCAGGCGTGCAGCGAGCGATCCGCCGAGAACGCCGGCTCCACCCCCAACCAAAGAAGAGTTAAAAACTTTCTTCGACGGCATGGTCGAGTCTGGGCTCCGGCCTGTTATGCTGAGCACAGACCTAACGTTCAGTCACCTGTACAAGCCTGCTGTACAAACATGCAGCGGTGCTGATCTTCGGCTGCTCTACGATCGGAGGGCTGAAAGCTTAGATTACAACGCCGTGCTTCAGAAGTGCGATGAGATAGCCCGCAGCCTGACCATTAACAAGGAAGCCATGCAAAGCATAGAAAAAAGGGCCAGGAGTCAGGCACAGAGTTCAAAATGGTTTGCATTCAGAACCGGCCGTGTGACAGCATCAACGTTGTATGATGTATGCCATACAAAGCTGGAAGCACCATCTCTAACTCTGGTCAAACGGATTTGCGTCCCCGAGAGCCAGAAACTGTCAGTTCCGGCTGTTCGGTACGGCCGCCTGAGTGAACCGCAGGCTCTTGCAAAATATCGAAATGTGATGCGTGAACATCATGATGGCATTGAATTTAGAGGTACCGGGATTTTCATCTGCCGGGAACGTTTATTTTTGGCAGCCACCCCTGACTTGATGGTGAACTGCACCTGCTGCGGTGCAGGTGTTGTGGAAGTGAAGTGCCCATGGAAAGTGGGAGATGGCCACCTCAGTGAACTCCTGACCGATGCGAACAGTTGTGTGACAGAGTGTGACGGTGTGTTGCTCTTAAAGAAAACTCACCGTTACTACTACCAAGTGCAAACGCAGATGTTTGTATGCAAGCTTGACTATGCCGACTTTGTTCTTTGGAACAAGAATGGCATAAACATTCAGAGGATTTCGAGAGATAGCAGTTTTATTGTTGCACAGGTTGACAAGGCAAAGAAGTTTTTCAAAAACGTTCTGCTGCCAGAGTTGGTCGCACACTGGTTTTCTAACAAAAACACCGGTGGGGTCCAGAATGAAAGTAGCACCAGCAACAGCGCATCAGAAGTTCAATCTGCAGCTGTTTTAACATCTGTTTCATTAAACACACCGTCACATCAGAATCTACAAAGTGACTTTGCATCTGACGACAGCTATTGTCTATGTAGGGGACCTGAAAGCGGCAAAATGATTGCCTGTGACAACGAGAACTGTGCCATAAAATGGTTCCATTTTGGGTGCGTAGGACTGAGGATAGCACCAAAATGTGAGAAGTGGCTTTGCCAGGCTTGTTATGTACAAGATAGTGCTAAAAAATAAGAGATACAGACCAGCTGTGGGTTTGGTTTATGGTTGATTTGGTTTATGGGGTTTAACGTCCCAAAGCGACTAAGGCTACGAGAGACGACGTAGTGGACCACCTGGGGTTCTTTAACGTGCACTGACATCGCACAGTACACGGGCCTCTAGAATTTCTCCTCCAAAGAAATTCAACCGCCGCGGCCGGGATCGAACCCGCGTCTTTCGGGTCAGCAGCCGAGCACCATAACCACTGAGCCACCGCGGCGGCACAGACCAGCTGTTATCATTTGTGAAAAGAAATAAACAGGTTACAGCTTTATTTGTGAAAACAAATAAACACTTTTATTCTTTACCTGTTTCGTTACTTGGCGTGCTTTTACTGCATTAGGGTTGTACTCTAGTTTCAGTATGCTCTGACCTAAATCTATAGCTGCACCTACACAATTGAAATTGAATTTTATTTCCTTTCTTTTTCAACAGAAAGAGGGAGCCGGGGCAAAAGGCCAATTGGCCTGACGAGGTCCCGGCACCTGAAGCAGGGGCAGCGGTGCGCAGCACATACCATAGATACACAAGCATAACATCACGGCAACAAAATACAAAGAATTGGTGACATTATGTACAGAAAAAGAGATGGAGAAGCACTGTATTAGAATGTGGCCATGGCATATAACACACAGGAGATGTAATCTAAATATATATAAATGCAATGGCATAACAAAAATGGAAGTAAAGAAGCACTGCATGCATTACAGACGTCAGTACACAATAGTTATACAAAAGAGGTGCACAGGCACGGCACGGAAAACATAAACCATGTAAACATTGAATATTTACCAAATACTAAAAGCGTAGTAATTTAATAACGTAACATGATATGCAGTAAAGAAGTAAAAAGAACAAAATGTACGCCAGAAATGTCAGTCACTGCCACCACGACTCAGAGTACAGCCTTTGGCTGCTGAGCTGGAGGTTGCAGCATTGAATGCTGGCTACCACGGTTGCATTTTTATAAAGTTGGAATGCAAAAGTGCCAGTACGCTATACAATGTATAAGAACTGTGAATGCTGAAATGATATGTAGCCCTTCACTGTGGTGATTCAGGCTATGTACCCCCTTTCACCCCTTCGATCATGGCATGCTTTAAGTGGGCACGGTGAAACAGTTGCTCCACCTTTCCTTCCACCGCTGCCGCACAGCAGTAAGAGCCAACGGGCACTGTCATCGTGTACTGTGCGATGTCAGTGCACGTTAAAGAACCCCAGGTGGTCGAAATTTCTCGAGACCTTCACTACGGTGTCTCTCATAGCCTGAGTCGCTTTGGGGCATTTAACCCCAATAAACCTAAACCTAGTAAGAGCTACCAACCAGTAACAATTTTTGGACACAGGCATGCATTTACTCCTATAAAAAAATTAGTCGAATGGCACCACTGAGTTACATAAGTTTGTTAGTGCACTGCAGACCCTTGCAATCTTGTCAATTACACATTCATTGCTGGTATTCTTTCTTAGAGCTTCTACTGGAAGGCTTCCCTTTAATATTGTGTATTTTTTCTTCACCATTCCAATAACGCGCTCAACATGAATACGAACATCAGCAATTTCTCGTGTTCGCTCAACCTCGGAACTGGAAAGCTGCCTTTTGTGAATGCAGGAACTGCCAACTTTGCACAACACATGCCAACGCTCTCAGCAATGAGGAACCCCCTGTCTGCTAGGACGATGTCTCCTCTGTCTAACAGATTGAGTATGCCACTGTCCTCGGTGATCAGCTTGTCACTGGCACACCCACCAAATGCTTGGGAAATATACCTAACCATTCCTTGCGGGGAGATTCCTAACAGAAATTTTACAGTATTGTGGTGTTTGTATTAAGACCACGTTTCTGCACGTGGCAACAGTGAGCTCGGCTATGAATAAATACCTCAAAGCAGTCCAGAATGACTCTGACATTCAATCCGAAGTTTTCTACAAAAGCAGCTGGCATTGTCTCCATTATTTCTTCTTTCTCAGGCCATCGTACAAATGACCCAAGACGATCATAGCAAATGTCCTACCACTTATCACAAACCCTAGATACAGTGGGCTGAGAAACACCAAAGCGGTACGCTAAATCCTGCATCTGGGTTCCAAGCCTCATCCTCATCAGAAACATTACCATCTCCTCAAACTTTGTCAGCATGTTTCTTGAAGAGTGAGATGCATGGTGTTTCAAGAGAATAAACAGAAGAAAAAGTGTCATAAATGATGGCAGTCCTGTGTAAAAGGCGACTCTTTCGTCATCACCACGAAGAGCCTCTTCAGTGAACTTAGTTGCCGCCAGGCTCTCTTTGGCTGCCCTCAGCTCCTCACGAACATTTGTTACTTCTTCTTCCAGCTACTGAACATGCAGTGTTGTCAGGTCAGTCTGGCAGGATGTGCCTTCAATAAAGGATGGAAAAGAAACCACATTTAATCTCAATGGAAATTAGACAAGAGTTTGCGGTTGCAAATATCACAGCAAATTGAGTTCACACAGGAGGAAGTACACGACATAAACTGATGTCAACATACCCTTTTCTCATCACTTTTTGAACGTGCACTAACTACCACATCTACACACTGCCGCTAGTCTACAACTAGTCTCTTAAAATCAGTGATACGCTCGTTACGGACAAAATATTGCTTTCTGGTTTTAGCAGGCCTGTAACATATGTACGAAAATCCTGCCCAAGTAAAAGTAACATCTTTAACATGAGCTTTGAAAATGCAGGTCATTTGCAGCACATTAAATGGTGCCGATACATTTGTCATTGAAGGCCATGTTGTAATGTAATGGTACACAGCTCACTCTTGTCTATCTCAGAGAACTTCCTAACATCAGGTCCAAACGTCAACCAAACGCAGTCCTGTCACTACTTGCACTGGCTATGAAATGCTAATTTACCATTTTCCGAGGATGCCTGCTCACTGCTGGCCTCCGCATCTGCCGGAGATGGAATGTCCGCAAGTTCCTCAGCTGGCATTTCCTCGGCTCCAGCTGCGTTCGTAAGCCACCAAAAAATGGAGGGTGAGTGTTTCACCTTAGCTCCAGAAATGTTGCTACCTAAAACAAAACAATTCATTTCATCTGTAGTCACCGCTTGCTTGCGTTTCACGCGTCGTGCCTTGAGACGCTTGAAACGGCCGTCGCGGAGAGCCTTGGCTGCATATCCCAAGTGCAGCGAGGGAGCCCAATCTGGGTTGCACTCATCAAACAAAGCAGAAGGCGTGCCTGCGTCGTACGGGCAAAGACACTTTTCAGCTCGAAAGTAATCACCCAAACTGTTCGGATGGCTGAATCGGCGATTAGCTTAAAGCTAGGACGCGCAAACAATCAACGATTACCTTTCGCACGCGAGGACAAAACGATCACCGATGTGAAAGTCCCTGAACATTCGCCTTTGTGCGTTGCCGCACGCATTTTCGCGTTCTCTGTAACTTCTGTGCTGCTCGCATTCGTTCAACAGCACAGATTGAAATCTTATGCTTACCTGACAAAAAGTGCCGTGAACAGACCCGGTACTTGTCGGGAGCTGCGCTGATGTTTTTTCTGTTGATACGAGCCAGCCATTCGCGGCGCCGCTTCTCCGAAAGCAGTGTTGTTCGGTCGCACTCATTAAGTCGGATCTTCGGTATTTTGAAGAAACCGAGGTCCTTCTTGTTGCTTCTCAGCTTGTGCTGCTTCGTCTGACTTCGGCTATTGCAGCCGACGATAGCGCAATGAACCATAGTTGGCGGAGGAATGCACGACGAGAATCGACAGCTTCGCTCGCTCGGCTCGACGTGAACATCAAAATGGCGCCCTGCCCCACAATGCACCGCGCTCAACGCGTCAGTGAATACCTCCTATAGACTCACGTATGACCTTTAAACTGGACTCACGCGTTGGGCGCAAGAAAACCGTGGGGAAGACAACGCGCCGAACAATGAATTCAGACACTCAGAACTATTGAAGGCACCATCATAGACTCTTGTCTCACGTGAACGTTTTGAATAATGTAACCCGAACCTCCGCCGCGGTGGCTCAGTGGTTATGGCGCTCGGCTGCTCACCCGAAGGACGCGGGTTCGATCCCGGCAGTGGCGGTCGAATTTCGGTTGAGGCAAAATTCTAGAGGCCCGTGTACTGTGCGATGTCAGTGTACGTTAAAGAACCCCAGGTGGTCGAAATTTCCGGGGCCCTTCACTACGGCGTCACTCATAGCCCGAGTCGCTTTGGGACGTTAAACCCTAATAAACGTAAACGTTAATGTAATTCGAACAGAAGATCAGCGAAAGTTTAGCTACACAACAGAAAGCCTTTCCTGAAGCGGATCCTCGGTTAAAATAACAGCACCTGCCGTAGAAAAAAAAATCTCTCGGCATAGTTATATTGTATACATCTTATAAAACCAAGGAGAAAAAGAAAAGAAGGGTGACGTGTAGCGATTTCAAATACACACAACTTCTTACACAGGCTAAAGAACACTGCAGACTGGCACTTTGTGAATGCGATTTTTTTCATAGCACTTATAAAACTTCCCGGCCTTTTTCAAAAATAGGGGTCAACACATAAGGGAATGCCGCTGCTAAAACGTAGAGGCAGGTAGAGCACAATCGCAGAATCACCGAATTCAAGCAGTATGTTGTGGTTCTCATTCCCACGTTTCTCCGAAAAAACTTCATGTGGCAAACCAGAATTTGCCGCAGTGATAGATTAAAGGAACCAAAATGTGGACAACAACAACAACAAAAACAAAAAAACGTCCGTTGCACTGTAATAAATGTGCATACCACACGTAGTTAAGAAGCTAATTTGTTTTCGCCGTGTCAAGCACCAAATATCAAAAAAAGCTGGGAAGCGTTTTGCAATGAATCACCTGACGAGTGCATCTGCACTGAGTCACACTATAAAAAAAATCACTTTATCTCAGCTTCGGATTCGTGCAGCACGTAACACGCGGCCACATTCATGGTGATCGTAACGGTGTGCCCACCATATCCGAGCTTTTTCAGCGAATCCAGCCGGTAACTTTTAAAAACAGGCTTTTTGAGATATATTGAGTGCTTTTCTCAAATAACTAAATCTAGTGGTAGCGGACGTCGGAAAACGGGCGAATCATATTAACTGTAGGCAATCGGTGAACTAAATTTTATTAATACACTTTATTGCAATTACAGTTGGGCGTCAAGTTGTAATTAGAAATCTTTAGCTGGCCGTTAGAACCTTCTGGGCCCAGCGCGGCCTTCTGCTTGCCGCTGCTCGCTGCTCCTGTCCGCCATCCCGGGCGGGACTTCCATTGTCACGTGCGTCGCCGATCGAGTGACGTGTACGGGAGGGCGTTCCTGTTTCGTTCCCGTTTCCTAGAACCACGCGGTTTCGAATTACGCTTGGGATGGCGGGAATTCTTTGTGCCACATGGTGAAACGTAGTCGCATTTCCGAAGTTCTAGAAACTGATACGTATATTGCTAACAGCCAGCGACAAACTACAAGAATCATAACCTAAATTCAATAATTGAAAGCTAACTATCAAAATTTAGTTTATCAGCCAGCTAGTTAAACTGATTTACCCATTTTCTGACGTACGCCGCCAATGGAATTTGTTATGCGGGAAAAGCCATCTATATACAGCAAAAAGGCTATTTTAATAACATTCGCAGGCTTTGCTGAAAAATCTGATTATACGTCGTCCTTTTATGTCCAAAGAATAGCTGATAGCTCGCGCTTCGTCCGTGTCCTGTACCTTTGTGTTTTCGTTAAATGACACTTTTGTGATGTCTTCTTCATTTTTGTCCTTGCCTGAGCCTTAAACGTGAGCCGAATTTCGTATCATTTTGAGTTTGCAGACTGAACCGAAATGCGCGGAATAACTTTCGTGGCAGTGTACAATTTCTCAACTATTATGTAAGCCGAACTTGGTGGCTCCTTGTTTTACTATATCTCATTTCAAAGAAGTTTTGGCTAAAGAGCGCGCCAACAACACTGGTGAAATTGAGAGGAAATGCCGCACAGCGGATGTTTCTGGGTTAGGGCAGAGCGGATAAGATTCCGCTGTCGCAATGGACTATTGGTGCGTGCATATTTTCAATCCCGGCGATATACAATACTGAAACGCCGACACGCAGAACAGCTGCCTCAAGCGCAGCAGCGGTAGTGCGTCTGTCTTACCTTATCTGAATAATATGTCGTACATAAACACAGATGCCACAAAACAAAAGAAAAAACACAATGTCCAAAGTTGAGTTTAATTACTATTTGTTTTCTACTCTCATTCACAAACCCTGAAAGTTTCCACCTGACTGAAGAGAGGTTTCGTGGCACTGTCAGAGGTGGACAAAATGACGATCGGTGATAGACAGGACACTGCGTTGGCGTCTGTTCTCGATTCTCACGCCTCAAGTTTTCGCCCAGGCGACGGTAGAGTTCAGCAGGACAGAAGGCAATGGTGCCATAGTTATACTATTACAGGCCGGTTGCACAGAGTTGGCAACGAGATGTTATGCAATAATGCAACAGCAAATGCTTTTCCCGACAATGGTTTGTGCTGTTGTTATGCTGAATAGGCAAGTTTCGTCTAGTCTAATACTTAACGCTTTCTAACGGCCTTGATTTCTGCGACACGCAGTTATTCGCCTACTTGCACGAGGGCATGCGCAACGAGTTCCAAATAGCGCTACTGCCATTCGCAGGTGCTTGTGGTCTGTATATAGGTTTCTCTGATGCGAGGAGGTAGTCTCTCAGGCACTGCGTGCTCACCAGGGAGTTGATTCTAACCTTCAACCGCCAGTGAACGTCGCTCTGATCCTCGGGGGATCACGATGAGTCTCACGATCCTCTCTACCATCTGGCGTATCAGAAACGTTCTTTTTTTTTTGTTATATTATCGAAAACCACGCCTACTTTGGCAAAGTACCGACCCAGCAAAGAATGTATCGCAAGACTGCGATGACAGCTGTGCAGAATGTGGTGGTTGTCTTTCAGTAGCTGCGGAGTTAGAAGCTTTCGAAAGGGCGCCTACCAGAACAGGTTTTACAAGCAAGCTTGTTCCGTGTTGAGTTACGGCCGAGGCTGGGGTAGCTTTCCGTGTTGTTCTGGTATAGTATTCAGGTATTTGCTCCTTGTTTGATGCGGCGTCTTCTGCTGATGTTGGATTTGGCCAGGGCTTCGAGGGTGGCCTGATGTTAATTTCGCGGGCCCCTTGATAAACCAACTCATATTCTTGGATCCCAGCATGGCCGGGCATCGAACGCAGAGTGACTGCAATGTTCGGGTTTCGGTTATAGGGTTCTGATAGAATATCAGGTAGGTAGGCTTCCAATACACAGCTTTGTACTTATATATTGCGGGTGACTTTGCCGGAGTCGGTATAGATGTCGATGTGAGTGGACTGGTGTTTAGTGAGTCGAGATGCTTCTTTATGCATATATTATCGCGTGAGTTTTTAGTCTGGTTACGTCGGCAGGTTTGGAAAATGGCCCAGCTGCGTGAGTGATCGGTATTGTCTGTCCGGGAGCATATATTGCATACGCGTATGACCCCATATTAGAGCGTGTGGCGTACGTCTATATCGTTATGCATGTCCTGTCTCTGCGGTGATGGTTTGCTAGAGCTTGGCGTCGACCGCCATGAAGGCGTGGCATCATGTTTTGTGGTATGTTTGGAAATGAGATTTTGCGTGGTAGCTGAGGGCCTTGTCTAAATGGTGTCAGGTTGATCGGGGAGATCCGTGCTGATTTCAGAATGTCGCTCCCCTGCTGCTTCGTACACACAGGCGCGCTACTCGCCTGTCTCTGTGCGTTGTGTTAGTTCGACGAGAGGGTGAAAGAGGCCAAGGAGTTTAAGTCGCTGATTAGATGTGTATATGAGTAGACAAACGGCGGCCTTGTGAAGGGTATGGAGTGCAAATTCGAGTTTTTTAGTTTGTCTGTTAGCGTTAGGTCCGGGGTGGTGTACAGGCGTCTGCATAAACGAGGGCAGTGACGAGCTGCGTTGCTTGTTCTTTTCTAACGTCGTGTTTTTTGCTCAGGATCCGTTCGTTTAGGTGCATGAGATTTCGGCAGTTTTTTTGAAAATGTACAACGTTAGGATTTACATTGTTGTTCTTATGTATGATGAATCTGAGTACTCTGCACGATGTCACCTTAGGTATTTGTTTGCCTGATAGGCTGAGTTGTTTCAGGGCGTTGGCTTTCTTTTGGTGTTGTGTTCAATCCATCATTAGGAGTTCTAACTTTTCTGCTGAAGGGTGGAGTGAGGCTTTGTGTAAGTTGTCCACTATGGTGTCTATGTCTTCGCGGAGGGTTTTTTTCGACGTCCCGTGTACATCTGGTTTCCCACCACAGGGTAATGTCGTTGGCTTAGAATGTTTGATGAATATTTGGGTGGGATTGGGGATCGCTTCCTGGGTAGAGCTGTCATACATATCTTAAAGAGGATGGGTGATATAATCTATCCTTAATAGCGGGAGGGAGGGGCTGCGCGGCCTTGAAACGGGCTGTCCTACCTTTGGGGAAATTGCGTATGTAATGTTATATGTTGGCTCCACATCCAGCATCGTGAACGGATTGGAGCCTGTAATCGCGTGTAACGTCATCAAATGGAGTGCATATTGCAACCGCACAAAACGACGAGGGACGAAGAGAGGAAAGCACAGGACAAGACGCGGATAGCTTCTTCGTCACTCTCTCCCGCCTTCACTTGTTACATGTCATCAAATGGCTTTTTTGTGTCTGCTGCCAGAAGTGCTTGTGTTGGTGCTTCCTTTAACTCAGGAGCGTGTACTACAATTCGAAAAGTAAGCCCTGCATGGATATACGAGGTCTGTTAGAAAAGTATACGACTTTATTTTTTTTTTTGCGAACACCTGATGGATATGAAACAAGGGCGCTTGCATCAGGCGACCTTGAACCTTCATGCGCATGCACGAATTTTTTCCCGCCTGCCGATAGCGTCAGTCGCTGGGACGCAGCATTTGAGTGAGGCAGTGTGCAGTGCACTCGTCGGTTTTTTATTGCAAGGAAAATGGCGGAGTGAAGGGAGCAGCGCTACTGCATCAAATTTTGCCATAAACTGGGTGACAGCCAAGTGGAAACCATTTGAAATATTCAGACGGCTTTCGGTGACGATGCTATGAGCAGCACACAGATTAAGCAGTGGTACAATTGGTTTAAAGATGGCCGTACATCGGTGGAGAACGAGCCACGCTCCAATCGGCCGTCAACATGCCAAAATGACTAGGTCATTGCCGAACTGAACGCTATGGTGATGCGGGACCGTCGCGTGACTATCCGAGAAATTGAGGAAGAGGTGGACATGAGCAATTTCTCCGCACATTCCATTGTCACCGAAGATTTGGCTATGGAGAGAGTTGCGGCGGAATTCGTGCGGAAGCTGCTCACGGTGGAGCAAGAGCAGCTTCGTGTTGAAGTCTCACAGGACATGCTGGATTCCGCAAACAGTGACCCCGACTTCATCGACATCATAATCACTGGTGACGAGTCTTGGGTGTACAGGTACGACCCGGAAACCAGATCCCAGTCGTCACAGTGGAAGCATTCCACGTCAGCAAGACTTAAGAAGGCCCGCCAAGTGCGCAGCAATGTGAAAGTGATGCTGACTGCTTTCTCTGACACCCTCTGTGTGGCAGACCATGAGTACGCACTCCACAGGGTCAAACAATGACCAAAGAGTACTACAGGGATGTCCTTCGTTGCCTACCTGATGCTGTGCGGCGCAAGAACCCGGAGCTGAGGTCAACAGGAAATTGGCGCACCCATCGCGACAATGCTCCTGCACCTTCCTCGCACTCGATTCAGACTTTTTGGCGAAAAACCAGACTCCTGTAGTTCAACAGACTCCTTACTGTCCTGATATGGCCCCTGCGATTTCTGGCTGGTTCCCAAAATCAAAAGGCCATTGAAAGGAGCGCGTTTCAGACAAGGAAGAACATTATGGCTGCAACGACAGCTGAGCTAAACCCCATTACGAAAGGGGCCTTTTCGCAATACTTCCCACAATGGCAGCACCGCTGGGAGAAGTGTGTGGAGTCCCAAGTCGACTACTTTGAAGGTGACTAGGTTTGCAACGCTCCAGTTATGCAAGTTTTTTTTCTACGGCCAAAGGTCGGATACTTTTCTAACAGACCTCGTATCTTGCGGTACGATATGAGCTAGAGCGGAAAATGTTTCGTGTTGTCCAGGTGTTCTTCAAGTCTGTTCAATGCAATCTATTGCATTGTTTTGACCACAAATGGTGTTAAGGATATTGGTCTGAGGTAGTTAAACGCGGCTGCTATTCCTGGTTTTGGGATAGTGGTAATGTTTGGAGTTCTCCATTCGTCTGGGAGGAGCCCGTGTTCCAATGCTAGTTTATGTGAGAGAGCAGCGTTTCTTTGTCTGTGTCAGGCAGGTTCCGCGGAAAAGTATATGTGATACCCTCAGGGCCTGGCGCCACTGTCCTGTTGTTTTGGAATAATGCCGTCTTTGTCTTAGTGAAGTCGCCGTCGATGTTGTCGTTTGTGGGGCCCGTGTAACAGTATGTGCACCACAACTGATATGCCGTACAGGGTCCGCAGTTTCTCAAAGGATGCCCTGTGTGCTAGCGTGTAGAGATCACGCATGGTAAAGATCCCGTGGTAAAGATCCCGTGGTAAAGATCCCGTGGTAAAGATCCCGTTCGTGCCGTGAACAGGGCACGAAAAGATGTAATGTGGGTTTCTTGCGTAACGTGTTCTCGATTCTGTAGCAAATGGGGGTTCGTTATGCCTGTTCGAGCGTACGGGCATGATTGATCGCCTGCATTGTTATATCATCTACCCTTTTACGAAGCTGTTTGTCATGCCGTTTCTAGGATAAGGCTCTCGAAAGCTTTTTTGTGTTTTTTCCAGACATGCATAAGGTGCAGGTCTGGCCTTACTGCCAGTGCTAAAGTTGTGTGCGTGCCTGTGGCTGTTATTTTAGTTGCTATGAGGCCACTAGCCCACGTGCCTATATTGGGTCCGCCGGACCTGTGTGTGCAATATTCTGTCTGTTTTTTAAATTTGTCCCAATCTCTGAAGGTGACCGTAACTCGGCGCTATTGGGACAATTTGTGTAGAGTGATGCTTATTGTGTCAGGGTCGCTAGTTATGTTTTCGAGGCTGTTCTCTGTTTTCCAAATTCTTAGCGTATCGTCCTCTGTGCAACGAGATGTCTTGGATGGTAGGAGCTTGATTTATGCTTCCCTGTGCGAGTTGTTACTCCCGCAGTGTAGATGATTATGTATAGAAATTTATTTTAGGTTTTCTTCCAGCAACTTTCGATCTATTTGTGTTCGCCCTGTAACCCCGTGGGTGCATTAAAGCCTCCGATAGTTTAAATGTGATGTGTCTTCTCATCGTTTTCTCATCTCAATGTGACTGAGGTTGTGTGCGGTTTTCGGCGGATTGTACACCTTGCATATATGACTGTCAAGCTATAGCTTGATAGGTCATTAGCAGTCGTACGAGTCGTCGTAGCAGTCGTACGAGCAGTCGTAGTTACTAAAAATGCACTGAAGAGGAATCTGAACTCGTGTTTTTCCCGCGGGAACTCGACCTACGCGTTCCGAGCCTTCTTAGAAACTTACAGTTATTGCCTTGTGCGGCCGATTTCCCTAATTTAAATCGGATTAACGCCCGGCTCCCGCCTTTTGTTTCTTTAATTCTCCGCAGACGGTGGGAGGAGTCAACCAACGCATGGAGTGCCTTTCAGGCAGTCGCGTGGCGGCTTTGCTTTCGCTTTTATTTTTTTTAGGTTTCCTTGAATAAATCAATCTCGTCAGAGTCTACATATATAGCTGCAAATTAGGCCCACGGAAATAAAAATACGCGTGGGCGCTTTGCTTTCGCCGATCACTACGTATCACTCCGCCGATGGCAGAGCGGCAAGCCGCCACGGGACTGGTTGAAAGGTTGGTCGACTCCTCCTACCGTCTGCGGGGAATTAACAAAAAAAAAAGGCGGGAGCTGGGACGTTTAATCGGAATTAAATTAGGGAAATCGGCCGCACAGGGCAATAATCCGAAGTTTCTATGAACACTCGGAACGTTTAGATTGAGTTCAAGCGGTAAAAATACGAGTTCAGATTGCTCTTCAGTGCACCTTTAAGGTATATTTTCCTAAACTGTCTGGTGCTGTTTTGGCGCAGTGTTTGACGTCATGTTTTACGTAAGTCGAAATTAATGGTTGGCGCGTGTGTTGTGCGCTGAGTGTGAGCTTTGTATCCCGGGATGTTCTGTTCTTTGTATATCTCTGTAGGTGGGCATTTTTTCAATTTTATCAAGCATGGAGTCATTATTTTTTTTCTTACTGACAGCGCGGCAGTTTCATCGCCAAACGCAAAAGCCCCCGTCACTTACTTATGTCGTGGGTTAGCTACCGTTGCGATCTTAGTGTGGGCGCTGATGTTGTCGATTTGGTCATCCGAATGTTGCCTCTTTAACGATTGAGAAATGTACTTCATGTCAGTGAAAATCTTGGTCGGGAAGAAGGCGTTGAAACATATACAGTCTACTCAATGTCTAAGCAGGGTCAGGCGTGTTTAGTGTCGTTCGTAGGCTGAGGCAAGTTTTTCGACAATGTCGGTGAGGCCATACAGTTTCTATTCAACGCTTTCAAAGCGTGTTAAGAGGATCGCTGATTTGTTCACACGAGATTCTACCGTTGATGTTGTGAGGAAATCGGCGTGCTGGATGTGTTGTTGATAGTGTGGTGTTGCATAAATGGGAGTAAGAGAATGAGCGCGTCAGGTCGGGGAATTGAAGGATGCAGGGTGTGGGATGCAAGGAGGAGTGCTTGGCTTACCAGTCGCCTTTTGTTCTGCATGGCTAGAGGAAGCAGCGCGAAAAGACGAGGACAAACGCAGAAGCTAACAGGACAGGCGCCTCTCCCGTTGGCTTCTGTCCTTGGCCTCGTCTTTTCGCGCTGCTCCTTCTAGCTACGCAACAAGACCAATAAGCCCAAACCACAACTCTTGTACATTTGACGCCTCGGGTGTGTCGGTTTTCCCAGATTCAGGGCTGCGCGCAGGGCTCTTGCTCGAAGCCGGTGGTTCCATGTTGTCAAGAGCATTTGCAGATGCTATTGATTGTGACAGCGGCGTGTTAGGCTGCTTGTATTTTTGCTGCTGCTTCTGAGGCTGCTACGTCTACGTTGTTTGCGGTGGCTGTACGTGCATTGACAATGCAGGGTATTCTCGGTGGTTATCGGGCGACGTTGCGTTGTCGGGCACACTGCAATCAAGGGAAGGCTGCTATACTGGTTGCGCAGTTTGATGCGTTGTAGGCAGGCTCGTCTGTCTCTAAAGCATTGTGTGTGTGTGCTTGTAGCGTGCCTTGAGGCCTTTATGCAGTTCTTCCTCTGTTCCTGTTGGTGGTAGTGGCATGATGACCATTGTCTCCTGACCACAAATCCACAATTTCCTTCTTACTCTCACTACTAATCCCTCTTAATCAATGTACTAATTAGTTTAATCCATGTGCTAACACATCTGAACCCGTCTACTAATCACTATTAATATACTAGGTATCAAAAACGATTATCGACTACGATACATTTTCGGGTTTGCCTCCTCTGTGTAGCGGCCTGTGATTGGTTTCTTTAGGGTCGTGGAACCTTCTGACGTAATACCTCTTTCGACCAATCAGCGAAATTCATGACACTGGACCTGGTTCGCACGTTTTCATGACATTACATGATCACGTGACCTATTTTGACCAATCTATAATTTAACTGCCGTCTGCCACAGTGGGCAGGTTGCTCACAATCCGATGGCCAGGTTGACACCTGCCACAGTGGGCAGGTTCGGATGACGTCGTAAAGCCACGTGACCTCTCTCGACCAAAGAGTGACCTCTCAGGGCGGGTTATGATGACGTGACAAGGTCACATGACCTTTCCCCACCAATCGGCAAATTTCGTGACATCGGACGGCGAATTTCGCGCCTCACGTGAACTCTATTGCCAAAGCATTAAAACAGGTGCCTAGGGTACATATTGCCGGAAGGTCCTTGTATCTGTGAGGATGCGCTAAGAGCGGCTCACCTTCCTTCGTCAGTTTTTGAATGCGCCGCGCCAAAGAGCCGTTTGAGGCCTCCCTTGAAGCGTCCTCTTCTTGAGGTAGGCACAACGCTACCTTCATGCTTCCTTACCTCACTCTTTGACCTGGAAACATGGTTCACTGCACAACCTCTCAATCTGCGCTTGCGCAGTAGGGCGACACCAACGGCCGTGGCGATGCTTAATTCAAAATGGCGGCGGCGTCCATGCTGGGCATGACGGGAGTTAGCAGACCACGGTTGAAAAATAGAGAAGGTGTGCCAATGGCGCCGCTTGTCTTGCGCTTCGAGTGTTGCAGATAGTCTCCACAGTATGACAGCCTGCCGACAGATGGCAACGTAGAAAAGTGGGCCCTCCGGCTTTTCGGATTGTTGTCTGCTTGCAACGAATGCGTCGTTGAACGTAAGTTGTGTTCAACACGGACTTCACTGCTGTCTGCTTTTACTGCATTACGGCTGTGTTTTGACTGTGGGGGTGCATGGTGCTGTACCGCTGCTCTGGCGACCTGACGATAGGGCGCAAGTGCATTGCTCAGCTATGCTCGCCAGGCTATAGGTCGTGCAAAGCAAAGTTGTTGCTGTTTTCTGCACCGAAGTGCAAAGAACGTCCACAAGTGTGGAGAAATGCCATGCCACGTACGGACCGTTTTCTTCAACCTTCATATTTCTTATGCGAAAAGCATCTTGAGGCTTGTCTCACGTTGAAAACGTGGGAAGCCATGTACAAATTGGTCACGTACTCGTACATTACAGTGCGGCGACCATGTCTTGCGAAAGGTGCGATGCCAAGAAGGTTTTCTGACAGCTCTGCACACCCGTAGAAAGTCAGCTAAGAAAGAAAAAGGCCTCCTGAGAGATGTGATCTTCCGGTACGAATGTAACGTGTGGTCTTCAGCAGGCGCTCGACAGCCCTAGAGAGGAGACGACGAATCAATGCCATCGACGGAGGAGAGCCCGCGGGAATTTCATCCTCGGATGCCACATCCAGCTTCAGCTCCTTGTTCGAAGCATTGCCGAATATTTTACCACCAAGCTTAACCTATACTTAAGAGTACAATGCGATAGCTTTGGAGATCCCTCCCACGCAGGCACTCCTTCTATGTCGACTATAGGTTGTGCCTACATGTCCATATACTCGGATTGGTCATTCTCTACATTCACAAAGCTCGGGAACTCCCCACACCACTACTGGCGCAGTGGAGTAGCGGTTAAGCGATGCGCCATTGCCCCAGCAGGTGGCTGTTTCAAATACAGACACCGGTGGGACTGGTGAGGCCAGGGGCTGCTGTGTTCGAGCAATCTATCGCGACAAGTGATGAATTTAACTACCACCTGTTACGGTGTGCAGGTTGTGATGACGTCACGAAGTCACGTGTCCTAGGCAGGAGGTGGGCCATCTTTTCTACCAATCCGGATTTTCTACTCACAATGCCACCTATGACGCGGGATTTTATGCAGACGGCAGCCTTGACGTTATAGTGTTAATAATTTAGTCTGCGCGCAGAGCAGAGCTTAGCGCCGCAGCTACCGACTCCAAGCGAAAATCCACGTTTTCGGCGAGTATTATCAGTATTGGACGGGAGATAGAACGTACCCCCCTTGGCTCCTGTTGACCCCTAAGATCGAGTTGTTGGTTGAAGTGATAATTACAAAACGTGACATGATGGTACTTGCTGCTAATCAGCTAGCTATGTACCAAATGTACATGCTGTATCCTGGTCACATTCCTGTCTTTTCTCATGGCTCTAGTCTTATATGTTAATCGACATCTGCATTCGTAATTCTAGAGCTGTATGAGCGACGAGCAGTTAAACTGGCTCGCGCAACAGTGTCAGCGACAGCTGAGATATGTGCAACTGATTTGGAACTGCAGTCCTTAGTATCCGTAGGAGATCCGGGCAGGTGGGTAATCTTCAGCGACTCGCAGGCTGCATTAAAATCCCTCGACAGCCCAAGTTCTACACCGTGGAAGACAAGTTTGGTTTACGAAACGCTTAAAGAATTTTCCAAGACATCAAAGATGCAGCATTTAGTAGTCTTTCAATGAATACACGGGCATTGCCTTATAAAAGAAAGCACTCAAGCAGATGCAGCGGCCAGGCAAGCTCATGCTAATGCTTCAACTTCATACCTTCCATTATCAGGATGTGAAATCCGCGTTCTTTTAAGAGACATGCGAGTCAGTATGCGCGAAAAAATGTGGTTCTAACCAAATTATATAACTTCAAACCATTATCAAGCTGACCCCCACTCACTGTTTACAATCTCAATATCACTCAACAGTAGTCTAGTAACTCTCATCCAGGTCAAATGTTTTAGGGGAATCCCCCAAGGATTCCCCGGACCAGGATACCCCGGACAAGGATACCCCGGACCAGGACGAATTTTTCTTTAGCTACGAAGTTTCTGAGAAAGCTGTATAGCTTTCCTTTGTAGCCGTATGGCTGCGCTTGGGTGGATGCCAATGAGTAATTACTCCCTTATTACAACTCTCATCCACCACCTACGATTGGGAACAGCCAACACGAATCACTTCCTACATAGAGTTGACAATCCACGATACACGTGTGGTCACGAGGATGAGGACATACTACACCTGTTACTTCCTTACCCAGAGCATGACAGTGTTAGGACAGGGCTGAAGAGAGACTTGACTACTCTTGATAAAAGGTCTTTCAGTCTTTAAAAAAGTATTAGGTCCGTGGCCGACGCATGCATTACAAAAGCAGGCGATCATAGCACTGAAACATTTCCTCGAGGACAGTGGCATCTTCGAGAAGTGCTAGATATTGCTAGTGCAAATTCTGTGATTGTTCACCTCGGCATGTGTTGTCCAGTGTCCTGGCAATCGTATGTTTTTCTATTATTTAGCGGATGCATGTGCACGTTACTTTTCCAGCTCATTGTATATCCGCATTTGTATTTTTGGTTTTTATACCGTTTATTGTGATTAGTACATACTATGGCTTATAGTACACCCTCATTTTATGTCACTACGTAATATCATTAGCTAAGGTTTATTTTTGTCATTTTTCTTAGGATTTCTGGCGTGTCTATGTATTATTTGTCTTGTGGATTGCGTGTGTTGAAGCTTTGCTTTGTTGTGCGTTATGTCGCCAGCTCTAGTGTTTTTCTTCAGTTATGTGCAAAAGAGTAACCGGCGCCACAATCAGGCATTAACATCTCCTTTTATGTCCGTGTCAATAAACAAAAAAGGAGCGTTCTAAAATTAGGGCCTAGGAGAGCACAACTTTCGTAGGGGTACTGTATGCTGCTGGTCAGTGTGGATTCTGTCTCGCGCTCTGCCAGCTGCCGGAGGACACAGACCCGAGCAACCTGTCAGACGGGAATGCGCACACTTTTAGCAAAACTGGATGATAGACCCTCACCCTCCTTTCGCTCCCCTCCCTGCTCGCACTTCAAATCGAATTCCACTGGCACCAGTGTTTCCATTCCGCTTTTGTGATGCACAAGGCATTTCAAAAATGTCACTGCAAATAACAGGGACCGCAGCGTTGCAAGCTAGCTGGCGCCCAAATGCAGCTTGGCACTCGAACGAGCCTTCTTTGCACGCGATAAGGTGGCCCCGAGCTCTTCGCGACAAGCGCGGCCGTATCTGCACTGCGATGCGTAGCCCGCGCGAACACCGATAAGACTCATGCGAAACTACGGCGGTTACTCCGGAAATACTCGGTGTTACTCCTGCAGGCACCGCAGCTGACACTTGGATAGTAGTGACGGGGATGTTAACCTGTTTCTCGTTTTTATCCTTACGTTTCTTCTTCCTTGAATTATCTCAAAATTTAATTTGTTTGAAGAAACGAAAAAACTACAGCATAGCATAATGCTTTAAAATCACGCATGACAAATTTGTTGTGATTCGGGCGTTCTCATAAGATCTGAAGCTACGTTTCTGGCCTTATTTAATTTACCCCCTTCCTTGACATCAGAGACAGTATAGTGCTGTGGCGTTGATTTCGGGGGTGTTGAGGTAAAAAACGGGCATTGCACACGGAGGTGGCGGAAGTGTCCTTAATGTTTGAAGTTTGAAGCAGAGATGTGCAAATAAAACAGAAACACTTTAACGGCCGCTGTGACACAAACCTCGAGGATTACCTAGAAGCCGTTTATCCTGCTAATCATAGTGGTAATGAGCCTAATACTGCACTTTTTATACGTTTTCTGGCCACTGCCTGTGCTTTCTAGTTCTACAGCACGACTTGTGCACGCCCCGAGCACAGTTTAAAGAGGTGCCACTAAAAGCCGCCTAGCGGTCGTTTTCGAAAGTACATTCGGCAAAGCATGAACAGCGTTTTGTAACGTTTCGTCGTGTTTTTTTTTTTTCGTCATGTGTCATAGCAAAGCAAAGTGGAAGTTTGGGCCGCTTGGTGCATAGCGACAAAGTGAGAACAGAACAGAACAGAACAGCGCACGGAGGGGACAGAGAGATCAGACATAAACGAAGCGCTTCGTTTGTGTCTGCTCTCTCCATCCCGTCCCTGCGCTGTTTTGTTATCACTTCGTTGATCTGACATAGGAGGGGGCTTGCCGGTAATGCACGCCATAGCGGGACAAACCGGCGACGGTGGATCAAAGGAAACGGAAACGGAACTTTACAGAATGCGCAACCACGCATAGTTGCCGCCTTTCATCTCAAGGTAATTAGCTAATTAGCCGAGGCTCGCGTCTGCAAATTTCTGTATGCCGGGGTACCAGGCGATTGCTTCTGCGGAGGTAGCAGCAGAAAACATGCGGGCCTTGCGTAAAATTGCCCCCCCCCCCCCACACACACACACACACACGCACGCACGCACGCACGCACGCACGCACACACACACACACACACACACACACACTCACACACACACACACACACACACACACACACACACACACACACACACTTGGGGCCCCATCCATACCCAACAATTCTGGACAAACGCAATTTTGAGCGGGAAACCATTTATGAACACAATTTTTTTATATAATGTAAGATTTCACTATAGCAATCAATATAAATATATCCTCAGATCACGCGACGGCAGTCTTGATTTTTTTTCTCCATAATAACGTTTCTGTTATGATCAAGAGCGTTCACCGTTGGTTTTATGTATGGCAGTCTTAACTGTTCGATGCGATCGATGAAAACACTTTAAAAGAAAGATTTTGCAACATAACAGAAGAATGGACCATTACATTCAAGATTTTCATTACAGCGCCTTACAATTTTCCTATTTTTCTTAATTTTTGTCCGAGAATGTTGGACATGCCAACCCGCTGGGCAGGTGGGCAGCCTGCCAAGCGTTGAGCTAACTAACACACAACAGCTAAATGCGGGGAATGGCCACTATAAGTGCTAGCTCACTAAAATGGAACAGAAAGGTGCGACCAGTGCACACAACGGAAGCCAGCAGAGTAAACACGGTATGAAGACACGAAAAAAAAAGAAAGTCGCGAATGCATTCGTGCTAGAGTTTCGTTCGGAAGAGATCTGTAATTTCAATTTTCAATTTATATAACACTAGCCTTGAGGAGAAGAGCGCGATTCGGGGTTGTTTGCTTAACGCCACGCACACGTGCTGCTCTTTCGCTAAAGGACGGACGGGAGCGGGTTCAATTCAATTTTCTTTCACGGCAGCATGCAAGGGCAAGAAAAAAGCTCGAGTGCTCGTACACTTCTCTGACATAGGCGTCCATGCTAACGAAGAGAACCCGAGCGCGCGCGCAAAGCAAGTTTCTTTTTCACAAGGGCGTCGAAGCGCGACCGAGAATGAACGGGCGCGCGCTCGCGCAAAACAACTTACTTTCGCGTGCAAGCGGTGCAGACGCGCATAATTCAGTAGGGGAGCTAGTCGGGCTATACGATCAATTACGTGGAGTCGCTCAGAGTGAGCGCTATTCACTTCTGTCCGCTAGGGTGCCTCGATGTCCGCACGGCTCCGCTTTCAGGGTGGAGAAGTCCTTTTTAGCACCCCGTGCCGCAGTTTGCCCCTCGTCGCGGCATATTGGGTGCCACGCGCCGGTCGCGTACGGCGCACTATGCTTGTGGCGTGGTTTCTGCGCGGTTGCGAGCGACTGCAATAATAGGACTGAACTGTAAACATGCACTACTAGTTGTTTGACTCGTGGCAGTAATGTTCTGTCAGTTTTGAGTGCGTTTTGTGCACGGTGCAGTGGCTCACGGCAATCGAAACGTTACGACGGGCTGCTGTGTTCCCCAGTCACTGGCTGCACTGATAGTCATTACTTAAACTAACGCGGCAGCCGATTGCCGTACAATTATGCTGCTTTTGCTGCTCGAACGGAAGGACACGTTCACGAGGCCCCAAGTTTCTCGGATAAGCCAGCAGCGCGCAGGACGACCTGCCAAATATGACTATTTTTTCTTAGTTAACACCCGCTTGTCCTACTTTCTTGGGATCCTTTTTCTTATTACTGCACCGTACTTTGATAATTCCTCTCAGTAATGACCAATTTCTCTTCGAAAGGGTCCGTGGCCACATTACTCTGTGGTGAATAGGTGAGGACACGTCGATAACCAAACGGTTGTGTTTTCTGAACTGCTTCCCTTAGTGGCTGGTTCCGCAACAAGATCCTGCATACGATTGAATTTCACCTCTGATTGGTTTTAACTAGACGTAGGTTGATGATACAATGCGACGATGTCTTGCTTATTCATAGTTGCTAAGTTCACAGGGTCTCGCACGGCCTGAAGAGGGTAGGCGGTAAATTCCGGGTAGAGGTCCCTTTTTCTCCGCCTTGCAAGCTGTCGCGTTTGTGCAATTTAGCGAGGACAGATAAACAAAAGAAGGTCTAGCGTGACACTAATCACAGGAACAAGTTTGTCGACTGCAGATCGAAACAAACCTAACTGTGGCAAGGTGTATGCCGGGCAAACGGGCCGCTGTATCAACATCAGATTATTAGAGCCTGCGAATTCCTTAGATGATTCCCGGGGGCTGCATCTACCGAAGCATTGCAAGACCTGCAAGCAAGATGACCTGGAAAGCACCCCGCTTTTCGGCAAGGCTTAGGTTATCGGACGCTCAAGGAAAAATTCTTGGAGGCATGGAAATCGCGATATTAGGGCCTCAAAAATATGTTAGCGAGGCGCCTATCTACCTGTACCGCAAGGAATTGGAATATCTGGGGTTGACGAAATGATTTCAGTCGCAGCTGAGTGCTGCATCGCTTAATCACTTCAGCACTGCGCCAGGAGTTTATGAGGACTCCCAGGGATCTATGAAAGTCGATAATCGAAAGTCGATAGTCGATAGTCGATACTCATTGACATCCACCCAAGCGCAGCCAAACGGCTAAAAAGGAAAGCTGCTACTTGATATGGGGCACAACAACGTACAGAAACTTGTCCAAAATCTATCGACTGCAGAAAAAAGCTGTAAGAATTATTTCAAATTAACCCAATGACGCACACACAAAACCTCTTTTTGATGACCTTAGATTACAACCATTACCGAACCTGTTCAATGCACTTCTGTTAAAACGTCATCATGCCTTTCATCTAAATAATGACCCTTTCCTTGAAAACCTTGCGACCCTGTCTCCATTTGCGAAAGCATATAGCCCACGAAGCAGTCAGACAAGGAAGATTCCTCACACCCGTACTAACTATGGCCGCCAAATGCTGATGTACACACTACCACACGATCTTAACTCTTCTGATAACACGTCCAAGTGATCTATCAATCAGTGTATGTGTAATTACTCAAGACATTAACACTTGCAATTATGAACCCGCAATGTTAGCCCGATCACTTCACGTGTTTTTATGATTATGTAAAGCCGTCGCCATATATATATTGCTTTTCTTTATATCGCTATTTCTTTTTGTCCACTGCTGTATTGCTCTGTGAACGGGGTGCTGGCCTTTGTCAAGCCGTTACAGGCTTTTTGCTAGCACCCCGTAGCATCACGAGTTTTGTAACATCATTGTTCATGCTAAATTTCTTTCAAATTATCATCGCAACTCCAGCGTCACGACTATGAAAACAAGCTTGTCACTACCCCTGCTGTCACAACGTAGGAAAATATACCGTCTTTGCCTGTTCCATAAAATTTATTACGATAATCCCATTCTTAAGAATAAAATGATGTTACCACCTTTTTACATCTTACGTCGCATTGACCATCGTCATAAGGTTGGTATTCCTTCATGCCAAACCAACCATTATCACAATTCATTCATCCCAAGTACGTCAGTAAGCTGGAATCACCTTCCCGGATCTATCGTCAAAATTTCTGATAATTCTATGTTTAAATCTGCTTTAACCAACCTGTTGCTGTCATAAACTCGAGAATCCTTAACACTGTCATCTTTTTTTTTTCTTTTTACGGTTGTTCCACTTGTTTTATATGCGCGCATGTTACTGCCTTTTGAACGTGATTTCTCTTGTCGTTTGTTTTTATTGTATGCTGTTGCTTTTTGTTGTTGTTTTCATTCTGCGATATGCGCTGCTAATTTTTTACTTGTTTTGACGTAACTGTTTGTTCGTTTTTTTTTCTGTGAGCTTCATTTATGTCTAATTATTAAGTGTATTTACAGCTGTATTTTTTGTTTCACTTTCGTGTGTAATCCACTCCCCTCTGTAATGCCCTCTGGCCCTGAGGGTAATGAAATAAATAAATAAATAAATAAATAAATAAATAAATAAATAAATTTGAAATTTGAATTTGAGCTACACAGCTTTCTCAGAAACTTCGCAGTTGAACAAAACTTCGTCCTGGTCCGGGGTTCGGACCCGGGACCACAGCTTCACCGGAGCAGTCGCTCTACCAATTCAGCTAACCGGGACGGCAAGCTTATGGTAGGGCGAGAGCGAATTGATCAATAACTCGAAGTGGGAAAAGTGTTGGTCAAATGTTTAGGGGAATCGCCCAAGGTGGAGTAGATTTGTAATAAGGGAGTAATTACTCATTGGCATCCACCCAAGCGCAGCCAAACGGCTACAAAGAAAAGCTATAGCTTTCTCAGAAACTTCGCAGTTAAAGAAAAATTCGTCCTGGTCCGGGGTTCGAACGCGGGACCACCGCTTCACAGGAGCAGTGGTTCTACCAATTGAGCTAACCAGGACTGCAAGGTTATGGTAGGGCGAGAGCGAATTGATCAATAACTCGAAGTGAGAACAGCGTTGGTCAAATGTTTAGGGGTGGTGGTGGTGGTGGTGAAAAACTTTAATTTACAAAGAGAGTTTGAGGGTCAAGAAACCCTGCTACATGGTCGGTATCCTTAGTCCGGGACACCGCACGACGAGGCCCCCTCTCGCGCCCGCTTTACTAGAGCCCTTTGAGACTCCAGCGTGGAGCAGTTGAGGAGGGCAGTCTCCCATGCTTCTCGTGTGGGGGTGGGGGAAGGGGGAAGGTGAGGATTCCGAGTACATGCCCAAACCATGTGAAAGATATCGCAGATCTCTCCACAGTGTGGGCAGCGCCCATCTGTGTTCGGATCGAAGTGTTTTGCTATGGCAGGACAGAGAAGAGTTCCTGTCTGCAGGCGTCGCAGAGTTCGCTCCTCCGCCTTACTCAGCCCCTTGGCAGGTACTGGGTAGAGACGGTGGCTGTCGCAATAATGAATTAGGATTTCGCGGAACCGCAGAAGCGGTTTATGAGCTTCTGAGCCAGGAGAGCTAGGATGAGGAGCCCGGTGTGTGAGCGCTCGGGCGGCCGCATCAGCGGCCTCATTGCCTCGTAGACCCTGGTGGCCAGGAGCCCAGATCACTTTTGTGCGAGTTGGATCGGCGGGAGCGCGTCTTAGAATTTGGGAGGCAAGAGGGGATATTTCGCCGGCAAGATAATGTTCACAGGCCCGGCGAGAGTCCGTGATAACTGTTCTCGACTTTGGATCGGCGGCAGCGAGAGCTATTGCGACTTCCTCCGCTCGCGTTGAATTTGGGGCCCGAAAAGATAGGCCATCGACATTCATTCCCCGGTGGACTACGGCAGCCGTGAAGAATCCCGTGGGCGACGGCCCTGTGATGTCCATGTAGTAGACGCCCTCTTTATATCCATACTGCCTCTCAAGCGTGCGAACCCGCGCTTGTCGTCTGCCTTCATGTGAAGCCATGTCCATGCTACGAGGGAGCGGAGCGACCAAGAGCATGTGGCGCCACAGCACCGGGATGTTCTCCGTCCCCTCTGGTATGCATGTGTGTTGAATGTGTAAGCGGTTTAGCAGGCGACGCCCAGGAACCGTCTGCGAAAGCGGCGTATATTGGTTCACGAGGTGGGCCTCCCGCAACTCCTGATAGGAGTTTAGGGGAATCCCCCAAGGTGGAGTAGATTTGTAATAAGGGAGTAATTACTCATTGACATCCACCCAAGCGCAGCCAAACGGCTACAAAGGAAAGCTATACAGCTTTCTCAGAAACTTCGCAGTTAAAGAGAAATTCTTCCTGGTCCGGGGTTCAAACCCGGGACCACCGCTTCACCGGAGCAGTCGTTATACCAATTGAGCTAACCGGGACGGCAAGGTTATGGTAGGGCGAGAGCGAATTGATCAATAACTCGAAGTGAGAACAGTGTTGGTCAAATGTTTAAGGGAATCCCCCAAGGTGGAGTAGATTTGTAATAAGGGAGTAATTACTCATTGACATCCACCCAAGCGCAGCCAAACGGCTACAAAGGAAAGCTATACAGCTTTCTCAGAAACTTCTAGAGTAGAGCGACTGCTCCGGTGAAGCGGTGGTACCGGGTTCGAACCCCGGACCAGGACGAATTTTTCTTTAACTGCGAAGTTTCTGAGAAAGCTGTATAGCTTTCCTTTGTAGCCGTTTGGCTGCGCTTGGGTGGATGTCAATGAGTAATTACTCCCTTATTACAAATCTACTCCACCTTGGGGGATTCCCCTAAACATTTGACCAACGTCTTGAGGTGCATATGACGTCCTGTTTCGCTACTTTAACGTTATAGTTTAGTTCGATTAAATCAGGTTTTCCCTTCACTAAAATTTAACAATAACAAAAGTATTATTTGTTGGAACGGTCTCTTTACGTAAAGTACATTTGATTATAACTTTTAGTGTATCTATGCACGTATTAACAAGAGAATGGAATAGCCTAGATACATCCATTACTAACGCGGATTCACTTTCAGTTTTTTTCTCTGAACTAGGCACTGTTTTTTAAAAACACTGACGATTTTTTTCAAATTCAAATTCAAATTCAAATTTATTTAGCATCAACAATGATGTTACAGAACTCGTGATGCAACGGGGTGCTAGCAAAAAGCCTGTAACGGCTTGACAAAGGCTAGCACCCCGTTCACAAAGCAATACCGCAGGGGACAAAAAGTGATAGCGATATAAAGAAAAGCAATATATATATATGGCGACGGCTTTACATAATCATAAAAACATGTTAAGTGATAGGGCTAACATTGCGGGTTCATAATTGTAAGTGTTAATGTCTTGGAGGTGACTTGTAGGTGTTATCAGAAGAGTTAAGAGCATGTGGTAGTGTGTACATCAGCATTTGGCGGCCATAGTTAGTACGGGTGTGAGGAATCTTCCATGTCTGACTGCTTCGTGTGCTATATGCTTTCGCAAACGGAGACAGGGTCGCAAGGTTTTCAAGGAAAGGGTCATTATTTAGATGAAAGGCATGATGACGTTGTAACAGAAGTGCATTGAACAGGTTTGGTAATGGTTGTAATCTAAGGTCATCAAAAAGAGGTTTTGTGTGGGCGTCATTGGGTTCATTTGAAATAATTCTTACAGCTTTTTTCTGCAGTCGATAGATTTTGGACAAGTTTGTGTACGTTGTGGTGCCCCATATCAAGTAGCAATACGATAATGTGGATGTGAAAAGGGAGTTATACAAAAGTAATTTAATGTGCTTAGGAAGAAAGTTACGAAAACGTGCAAGAATACCAACTATTCGGGATAGTTTGGAGTGAACGAGGTCAGTATGTGCGTTCCACTGCATATTCTCATGAAAAAGGACACCTAAGGTTTTTATTACTGGTACCACCTCTATGACTGAAAGACCAAGTTGCAGGACAATATTTGAATTAACTGGTTTATTTTTAGGGCGAAAAAGAACTGATTTTGTCTTCGAGACGTTTATAGTTAAGGAATTATTTAGACACCAAGTGTTCAATACATCAAGTACTGCATTCGCTTTCTTTACAAGCAGGGGTAAACTGTGATGGGAGAAAAATAAGCTTGTGTCATCGGCATAAATAACAAATGATGTATTTAAATCTATGTTAACAAGGTCATTAATATATAGGTTGAAAAGTAGTGGCCCGAGAATACTTCCCTGCGGAACGCCATGTAGCAATGGTTTGAAGCTGGAGCAAGAGTTACTTATGTGCACCCTTTGTTGGCGGTATTGTAGGTAGGATTTAATAAGAGAAAGGAAACAGCCTCTGAAACCATAATATTCCAATTTTGTTAATAGTGTAACGTGATTTATTTTGTCAAATGCCTTTGAATAGTCTATGAAAATTCCAAGTGAATACAATTGGTGTTCAAAGGCGTTAAGAATGATTTCTTTTTGCACTAGCAAGGCGCTTTCTGTAGAGCGTTTTTTGGTGAACCCAAACTGATACGGTGTCATAATCTGATGCTTGGTTAAAAATGAGCTCATTCGTACGTGTATTAGCTTCTCAACGACCTTGGAGAATACAGGAAGTATTGAAATTGGCCTGTAGTTAGACATGTTACATTTCTCACCACCTTTAAATATGGCAGTAACTTTGGCCACTTGGAGCCGGCGAGGAAATTGGCCGCATGAAAATATTTGATTAATGATGTACTCTAAAACAGGGGCTATAATAGTAGCAACATGTTTAAGTGGCCGAATCTCCAAACCATCTACATCAGTACTGGTAGTATTGTTTAGAGATAAGATTGTAGACACAACGTCATCTGCAGTTACCGGGAATAAAAATGCAGTCTCTTCTGTTGGTTGGTGCATAAAGTTCATGCAGCTTGGGTCATGATGACTATTTCCCACAGATGTGAAGAAATCATTAAAAACTTTAGCTAATTCTTCTCCTGCAAGAGTTGTGCCATTCATACTTATCTCCATCGGGCTATCAATTGCACCAGTGTGCCGATTTAGGAGTGTGTTTAATCTTTTCCAAATTATTTCCGGAGTTTTCTTCGTGTCCTGCATGAAAAGGTTTTCAAAGTACTCTTTTTTAATTCTCCGTAATAGGCTGTTTGTCCTGTTTCTGTGTTTTTTGAAGGCACCTAAATCGTTTTCGTTTCTGGATTTTAAAAACTTTTGATAAAGAACATTTTTCAGCTTTATAGCTTTGACACATTCAGCTGTAATCCAAGGTTTGCGTGCTTTTCGTGGCCGCTTACGAGTTTTGAAGGGAAAGCAATCATTATATACCTTTATAAATTTGTCTATGAAGATGTTATAAGCCTCCTCCGCATCAGCGCTTGAAAGAACACTCTCCCATGATATCCCTAAAACTAAATTATAAAAAGACCCCAGAGTATCTTCATTTATCTCCCGGAATGTACTTACAGTCGGTCTCGCGTCTTTTAATTGGAACTTTTTATGACTAAGCACTAAATATATAGGTAAATGGTCACTAATGTGCGTTTGAAGAACACCTGAACTGATGGGCACATTTGTAGCATTGGTGATAAAAATGTCAATGAGTGTAGATGTATCCCGCTCTATACGAGTTGGTTGTTCTATGAGATTAATAAAAGCATTAGTTTCTAAAGTACAGCACAATTCTTCACTTTGTGGGGACGAGTGTAGGAGGTCAATGTTCAAGTCTCCACCTAGAATTAGTTTGTAGGCGTTTTCGTTGATCCAACCTAAGAAAGTGTCAAGAAATGAAAGAAAAGCTCTATTGCTACCTTTGGGCGGACGGTATGCCACAGAAAAAATGGTCATATTACATTGCAAAGTTAGCATTTCATAATCATCAGTTATTACAGAAAAAATGTGAACAATGTCGCATACAAATGTATCTTTCACTAATAACATTACGCCGCCGCCTGTCTTACCACTTCGATTCAAGTGGTAGGTTCGATAGCCGTGCACACGAAGCACTTCCGAGTCATCCCGGTACCAGGTTTCTGTTATCATCACTGCATCAAACTTAAAACCGTCAAAAAGTGTTGTTATTTCGTCTTCTTTGTTTCTGGCTGACTGAGCATTTATATGTAAGCAAGAAATGTTGTACTTCTCTGGAAAGAGCGGCAAGGTTGATACTTGTGGTGCCATCTGGTATACGATTAAGCGTGCTAAACAATCTTTTCAAGGTCACTGCTGCTCGTTATCTGAAGAACTCCGGATTTATCGGTTTTACGGGCAAATATTTTTCCGCCTTTCGTCCACGCATACAGCCAGCTCATCTCTTTTTTCCTTGCCACTGTCATACCGAGCAGCTTTTTTAACTGCGGACAGAGATGCTCGTTTACGTAGATGGGCGTTGTTTCTGAAAGGCCGACGTCGGTAGCTGATAGACGCATTTTCCGCGCCTTTTCCAACACAGCATCCCGTTAAGACCGGTTGTGGAATTGTATTACAATGTGTGGGAAGGGGGCATCTCTGGCAGGAACACGATGACAAATATCGATGTCGCTTTCTTCTATCGGCTCGCCTACTGCTTCACCAAGTTTTGCAAGGACTTCTGTTAGCTTTTCATCGGAAGAGTTGGGGACATTTTTCAGTTCAATGTTTTTGTTACGTGAATACTGCTCAAGGGCAGTTGTTCTCATGTTGAACAGCCAGTGTTTTAAGCTCCTCTTGCTCAGCCACTAGAATTTCATTCTGAGCCTTCAGTTCATTATTTTCTACCTCGAGCCGTGTGCACTTCGTTACCATTTCCTCATACTGTTTATTGAGGAATTCAAGGCTCTGCTTCAGGTCGCGATGCTCTTTTCGAAGTTCTCTTTCGAAAGAGGTACGTAAGTCAGTAAATTGTTCCTGCAAGTCACTTTTAAGCAAGTCGCGAACTTCTTGCTTAAACTCTTTGATTAGTTAGTTGGGTTAGTTGGGTTAGTTCTGTCGATATCTTGCAGTACGCGGTCTGTTGTGCCAATATATCCTTTTGAACTTGCCTTTCGTGAAAGTGCTTGTATAAATTTGTTAACTTCGTTTTTGTTTTCTGCACTGCGTGACTTGCTCCTTGTTCCTTGTTTTGAATTTCAAAAAGCTGCTTTGAGTAATCAGGTTCACTTTGTTAAATCTGATACATGTAATGCCCACCTGCAATGGTCTCAACTAGAGACTGGCAGTATTCCAAATAAATAAAAAAATTCATTATCATTAACAGTTGCCTCTGGTAGTGTGGGCATATTTTTTACATCAGCCGAGTTTTGACTGCAAGATGCGTGCTTAGTACTTTGCAAGCCAAGACCACGCAGTCTGTACCGCGTAATGGCCTATAAGTAGCGTGTTGTGGGGTCCTACCCTAGCCCCCTCTATGGGTGTGAACCGTGTTTAGTAACTTCTACGTCATAGACAATGTAGAAATAAAATGAAAATTAACTCATTTCGTTTGTTTATTTATTTGTATGTTTGTATGTTTGTTTGTTTGTTTGTTTGTTTGTTATTTAATTGTTTGCGCAGTTATCCTATCGTTTACCTGCACCTTTGTTTTTGGGTGTTAACAATCAGTTTTGCATTTTACTTGCAGTGTTTCATGATGCAAAGTTCCGCTACTCCATTTTCTATGGCTACCATTTAAATGGTGATGATTTATTGTCTATTACCTTAACAGATAATAAACTATCACCATTTAAATGATAGCCATAGAAAATACGAGTAGCGGAACTACGCATCATCTTACTAATTTTTCGGGACTTATGCACTAATTTTACAGGCATCTTTAAGTGTATATTTGTTTATGAGCCAAATTGCACAATGCCTCCCGGGAGGCACATACCGGTGTGTGATAATGAAAGAGCTTTGCTGTGTCAGAGACGCTATATAATACATCTGCTACACAGGATTTTCTGAAGAGGCCTTTCTTTGAACTTTTGAAGATGATTGTACAGCACATTCACGCTGTAGTCTGTAGCAAAAAGTTCGCTAACCAAAGAATTACGTCGTGTGCTCGCGAATAAATGTAGCATAGTTACTTTTAAAAAGTTGTAACCAGTAGTCCATGTATGTACTGTACGTACTACATGTGCTTGTAATGCATGCAGCGAAAATCCATCGACGCGCTCCAAACGCCATCCGTATTTGAAAACACCACTTCAGATTCCTACCGTAAGCCGTTGGAGCCACGCTCTTCCCCCAGCAAACAACATTTTCAGGTTGGTGCCCAGGCAGAAAATGCAGAAACCCCTGCAGTTAGTTCTTCGTTCCTGCTACTTCTGTTAAAATCTTCCTAATCGCTCCACACTATGCATGACGTGAAGAACGGCGTTTTCAGAATCGAAACACATGCTTCCTTTAATTGAAAAAAGCTCCCCGAATTGCTAGTTATTTAGGTGGCTTTACAAGACACAACTCGTGGAAGCAGAATTTAGCTTGGTAAATTAAGTGCTTTTTTATAGCTCGAGCAGGAACAAACATGGCACCTTAACGCATCGCCGAAGCGGACCTCTCAGCAAGAAGCCTCTTGTCGCTCGCACAAGTGCTCTCGACGCGCGGCGGATGTCTTTATCCTTTTACCGGCGACCGCATGCTATTTGTTTGTTTTCCTTTTCTTTCCTGCTCCGAAGTGCCGGTATGCGCGCATACACACGCCTGTTTGGGAGCGTCTGGCCGAATGTCGACGAGA
This sequence comes from Amblyomma mixtum, assembly GCF_055824585.1. Taxonomy (NCBI): domain Eukaryota; kingdom Metazoa; phylum Arthropoda; class Arachnida; order Ixodida; family Ixodidae; genus Amblyomma; species Amblyomma mixtum. The sequence goes on from NC_143014.1 coordinate 34,287,994, forward strand.
CACAAATTACAAGCAAGCTTCCGCAATCGGCGAGCACCCCTCAGGGCAGCCACCGTCTGCCGGTATGCGTTCCACTGCAGCACGTGGGGCCTTTTGAAGTGCGATCGAATTCTGGGAGCCCGACCGTGCAAAGCGAGAGAAACCGGCGCATGCCACAGTTTATTTCGCTTGGCGGTTTTTTTTTTGTGGCACTCTTTGTCTTTCTTTTTTGTTGTTGTTCGCATCGGCCGAGTGTTTTCTGTTGGCGTGCGCGCCAGTGTGATGGGTTGGATAAAGGGCGTGCTGTGCGTACCAGCCCAGCGGGCGACGTCTTCATACAGTCAACTTTCGGATGCCGAAGCGGAATACGCAATGAGATGCGTCACGTTCTATAGACTCCTACGCTTTCTCGAACACAGCAGCAGTTGGAGAGAACTTCCATGTCTCTATTACCTTCTTCTCTCTGTTCAATGCCAAAGCTGTGGCTCGAAAAATTTGTTGCTTTCTTAACCGACATTTGGTAACTGTTGTAATTTGTTCCCTATAATGGAAGCGCAACTATATACGCTAAGGCTAGACCTGTCTTTGTTGACGGTCGGGATCGTAACGGCACTCTTGTCCTCTTGATGCATCTTGTTCACGAACCTCGCGTGAATAGCGCGTTTTTCCCGTACACGCTGCCTCCTGGGAGTTATAGTCGGGGTCCTGCGTCTGTCTTCATTGTCGTGCCGCCGCATCAATTGACTCGTTCTGCTCAGCGCCTCCCGCTCGCCATCGTTGGTCCTCGAAAGGCGCGAGAGCCCTGCGTGGCTGCAAGTTTGGAAAAAGTGAGCGAGAGGCGCCCGCCTCCGCCGCGCATGGCCATAGCGCTTGCTGTGAAAAGAAAGAAGAGGGGAGAGCAAGTTTAACAAGCGCGCAGCGTTGAGGAAAGAGGAGAAAGAGGGTCCTTTCATATGTGAGGGGCCTTTTTCTTTTCTCGCGTGCGCAGTTTGCGCAACCAACTGAATTACAGGTGTAACGTCGTACGAAGAATTTCACCAACGTCGAACTAGCAGCTATCGCTGTGTAATAAACATGCATTGCAACATTAACGAAACGCGACCAGTAGAAAAAGACACAAGCAATGTAACAAGAGAGAGTCTTATACCCGTGTTACACGGGCGTTTTCAACGGCAGTTCAGTTGACCCTCAGTTGAGTATTTCAACTGTCGTTGATTTCAACTGGATTCGCTTGCTGTTACAGGAGCACTTCGCGTTCAGTTCAGTTATCACACTAACCACGTGACGTCGCCTCTATAGCGAAATGAAAATAAAGAAAAACAGCGTATACATTTTTTGTGTGTAGTAAATGATCGTCTTGTACATATTCTTTCCTATAGCGACAAATTTTGTGCTTTTTTTTTGCTTTTGGGCAAAAATTTTCGTGACGATGTCGGTTCGTAGCCAAGACTATTCGATGTGGGTCGGTTCGCTGGTCGTCTTCGTTTTTTTGTTTTTTCTCACTTCGACTGCTCGACGCACGCGCTATCTCTACCTGTGTTTAATGCGTCTCCAGTTTTATTTGGAGTGTTTCCTTAGTTTGCCGCAATACACTGAGCCAAGACAATCCACTACGGGAAATTTTTTTATCCGTTGGACGCCATCTTGTCAGTTGGCCGTTCAACTGGGACCCCCGATCTCAGTCGAACTCAACTGCCGTTGAGATTTGAACGGCAGTTAGCGCTGCCGTGTAACACTGCTAACTGCCGTTCAATTCAACTGACGGTCAACTGAACTGCCGTTGAAAACGCCCGTGTAACAGGGGTATTAAGCAGATGCTCCCAGCTGGAAGCGAAAAAGCACGATGAGCCTGCTTAGTCTGAGACGCACGGCAGCCCCAGAAAAGGGGGCTCTATAAAGTGGCACAAAGTAATCCTTTGTTATTAGAGTCGTATAGCGTAGCGGAGGGGTACTACCATACACGCACAGCGGTTTATTGGACGCCGGCTGCGCGCGAGCTTAAGTAGGGGCGAGGACAGGAGGACAGGTGGGGCCACAGCGACTACGCAGCTGGCCTTCGGTAAACCGGCGTATACGTGTATGGTAGTACGCGTCCGCTACGCTAAAAGCTTCTATTATGTAGTTTGGGATTTAAGGTGTCGAATATGCACGTGGGCCTTGAGGGACGTCGTAATAGAGGGCTGCGGATTAATTTCTAAAACCTCTGAGTCATGAACTGGCATGGAACACCCGTGTCATCAATGATATTGCACGCCGACATAGCGCAGCACATGGGGCGTACTCCATTTCGCCTGAACTGAAATGCGATCGCTGCGCCCGGGCTTCAACCACGTGGCGGAGGCCGGACGCCAGAACCATTGAGCAAACGCAGTGTGTGTAAGGTAGTCTCTCAAAAATGCGTCTCGCCTTATGAGAAACCAGGGGCAATCACAGACCGAGGAAATGAAAGCATCGGTGGCAATGCAGGTCGAACACTGCGCACTAAGTACCCGCCTTTCTGTGTTGTATACACTCTGTGAGCGTGCCAGAGCCAATGCAAAGCCTAAACAGAACAGCCCATAAGACGGCTCCATAGTAATCATGCAACATCCGCGGTCAGAGAAAAGTGAAGTCGCTGCGACGCGCTGGTGCTGCTCGACTGGGTGGCGGCGAATCGGCAGGGGAACGTCATCGAAACTACATAGAAGGTTTCAGAGGTTTCGCAGAAGCAGACGCTATCAAGAAGCTGGCCCGTCGGCCTTTTATCAGCCAAGCTGCGAAGATATTCACTGGCCGATCAGAGATATAGCCCGCAAGATGTGATCTTGTGACCGGTACATCCCATGCTACGCACGATGAGCCTGTTAGCACCACCTGTCACTAAACCACTCAAGGCGCCACATGATCAGCGAAGGACCAGAACCTGTGTTCCGTTGTGTTGGGGTAGGTTTAGTGGCACATAGGCAGTTAAGGCTATCATGCGCCAAGCACAAGGTATAGAAAAGTTGTCAGCAGAATTTTATAAAAAAAAAATTAAGTGATCGGTGGCGTAGAGGGCCTAAAACGTTATTTTCACTATCTACTAGTGATGCCAACAGAAATATATTTTAAAAATGGCCACTAGTAAAAGCTTTAAAGAAAGTCGCGTAGCCTCTGCAACCATCCTTGACTGGGCAAGGATGTCGAGGCTCCCAAACAATCGAATGAAGACCTCGGCCTTCTTCTCAGGATGAGGAAGTGGCTGAAGCGTGGTTAAAAATCTACTTGTTGTAGAAAACGGACCATATTTTAATACATCTACAATTTGTTTAAAAAACGTGCTATCTTTAAAAACTCAAGGACAAGAACCTCTCAAGCGGCTACCCTCTGCAACACGTGCTTTAGCCAACACTAATGGTTATGAACTGCGTCTTGATAGTGCTGTTGACGGCGTTAGCACGGAAAGTTGTGCGTCTGATGTGGGGTGGAAAAGGCAACGGAGGCGATTCCATGTTCTCTCGACTTTGTATGTAGTGTACCGCTGAAAATTTCAGCATGACTGAAGTAACAAAACTTTGAGCTTCTGTGCATTAGAGAGCACGGAAATTGCAAGCATATAGTCGCAGTGTGGCTTCACCTAACTGAACATTGCGCAATTCCGCTCTCGGTTGGACTGACCTACACGACTGCCGCATGCTAGGCCCACGCGCAGAGTGCCGCGTGGTTCAAAACAATGAACTGAACTGCGGTGTGTGCGTTCTGGTCTGCGGCTCTTTTACTGACGGGACGATTCGGTGGCGCTCAGTCGTGGACGCGTGGCCAGCAGACCATAGCAGCGATTCCGTATGTCATGCGCGTGAATTCTATGCAATAGCGTCTGAAAATGTTTATACAGCTTCACTTCTCGCGGAGGCACTTTTCGTGCAGTACGGAGGATTTTCTTCCTTTAGCAGTTCTTCGTTCAGAATCCCTCCGGAATTCTATATAATGAAACCGACGACGCACTTTCAGAGCACATGTGCCTTGTTTGTGAGGAAATCGGCACAGCTATCAGCCCGTTCACATCACAATGACCGGCCGGTTCGGCGACAGTGGCCGCCGTTCATTGATCCATTGGCGGCACGGCTTCCCCGTAAGCCCATCGTCGCCTGCCACCTCGCACTCTAAGGCGTGACGCTGAGCGTCTCGGCGAGAATGAAGATGTATGCAGCTGCGAGCTCCCCAAGTTGGCGAAGCCGGCGACCGATCGATGTGGAAACGTGAGCCCGCCGCGAAGGTCAGAAGCCACGCAGGGGGGCTGAGCCAGATTAATACTGCGCGGCGGTGTGCCGCCGGCAGCACGCGCTCGGCCCAGAGCTCCCCTTCCTTTTTTCGAAACGCTATCTCTCAAGAATGGGTTACTCTGGCCCAGCACGAAGAACGGCCGCGCTTAACGAGGCCAGTGATGCGAAGTATCGAAGTAATAACGCGGGATTTCGGAGCAGCGGGCTTCGATAACGCGCCTCTGTGCGAGCGAGACGGCGCAGGTATACGGGGCGCATGACCCACGCTGTGCCTGCCGCCTGACGCTTCGCCACCGTGCGCGGATCAAACACAACACGCCGTCGACTATGCGACGAGTGGCGAACGCAAATGGTTACTTCAGACGGCGTTTTTCATCTATGCCCCGCTCCGCGCGCTAAAGAAACGGTTCGTCGGAGCCGCTTTCACCAGGTTTCTCGTCGCAAGCGGGCTGAGCTGTCTCCAACACCTGCGAGCTAGGCGACGGCACAGTACGGGTTGGCAAGGCCCTCTAACGACGCCTCGCTGGGACCGCTGACCACGCTCGACCGGGTGTAATGAAGCTCTCGACGCAGGAGCCTCGTCGGGGCGGTTGGTGAGGTCGTGTGTCAACTGGGCTTTGGGGACAGTTTACGAATAGCGAAAGACCGAAGACGGTGCTCCTCCTCGCACGCAGCGGAACTTCAGCGACAATTAAAGAGCTTCGCACTTCGTTTTCCCGCTGTTTCCGGAAAGTTCCCGAGATGCTAAAATATCTTGTGGTTACTGAAGACACTAGAGGTTGTCGTTTACGATGCTTGGTTTCCTGGTGCGAATGTAAAACGTGAAAACGTCGTGGGGTGCACATGAAGCTAGAAACTAGTACTGTGATGAAACTACTGTTTTTTCTACATCGTCGTTGCTCACGCCCGAAGGTGTACTGTTAAATATGATTCAGATTTCTGTTGTTTTTATTTTTACGTTAAAACAAACTACACCAACACCGACTGTAGTTGAAACTTGGGCGGGATACAACACCAACCTTTTTTTCCCTCGGGTGGTTCAAAGGCCTCGCTATCTTCCATAACGTGTTTCCTGAGATGCTTTCGAGTGCACTGCAGCGGCATCTTCATAGGCTGAACACCGGCCTCGCGTGCTGAAGGTGAAGGGTTCAATCCGCAGTGCCTCCGGATACTCGCCGGTTCTCCAATGGTGCAAACTATCGCCTGACTTAGTTCTTGGCTTCCCTGGAGCTTACAGTTACTCAGTATTACCTAGGGGGAAAAGTGGCGCCACCGTCCATGAGAGTTTCTTAAAAAGCCCTTCTCCACGGGGATGCCGGAAGATGAGGTTTTGTTTTTGGCTTGGCTAGTGCTGGGACGAAAACGTGGATTCCTCCTCGGAATCCGCAGCTTCGCCGCTATGCTCTCCTCTGCGAGCAGATAAAATTATTTTAATGGCGTGTTTTTCGCTGCTTTACTAAATTTAACTCCTCAAGTGAAAGATGACGGACGACGACAGTCACTGAAGCCAAGGAACGTAGGAAATGTTCTTTTTTATTTCTGGTGTTCGTGACTAGGAGAATAATAATGCATTAATAGTTATCATTATTATTAACAATATTAATCTGCCATTTATGAACACCACAAATTAAAAAAAAATTCCCTATCCTCCATGGCTTCGGTGCCTGTTGGCTTCCTTTTGTCAGGTAAAAACGTAGCGCAAAGAAACAAGGACACAGAAAGACAGACAACGCACGTTTCCTTTGCGCTACGTTTTTACCTTGCAAATATGAACCAACAAGCCCAAGCATATACCCTTCCTTTTGTCATCTGTCAGAACGAGCTCCTATTTTCCCTTGCCTTGTCTCCTCAAGTGAAAGGTCGGTGTTACGCTGGTATGAAAACTTTCACAGCATTTCTTCGAGCTTTGCCTCGAAGTGTTTGTATCGTTACGGCTCAGTCCACGTTTTATGCCAAACAATAGGAAACCTCACCTTCCCAGCATTCCTTGTCCTCTGTATGGTGGATGAAGTATCGCAGCGCCACTTTTCTCTGTAGGTAATATTGAGAAATTCTGTGCCCTAGGAATGAAACGTTTCATAAAGCAATTAACCGCACCTCGCAAAGACCGAAAGACGTTAATCGCGGCGCTCTTTGGTTGATGATTGGTTGGTCTATGCGGGTGTAACGTCCCAAAGCGACTCAGGCTATGGGGGACGCCGTAGTGAAGGGCTCCGGGAATTTCGACCACCTGGGATTCTTTAACGTGCACTGACATCGCACAGCACACGGGGCTCTTTGGTTGAGCTGCCCTTTCCACCGTTAAAATCAGATCACCACCACCATTGCTAGGAGGCCATTGCACGAGCAGGGCGCAAGCCGAAGAAGAGGAATATTTATTGAAGAAGAATGTTAAAATGTATATTTTTCAATTTCTGGAGTTCCAAACTTGCTTTAATTGTATTTTTTCTTCATTTATTGTCATTGTTTATAGTTTCACTCATTTCACTATTGTAGTTTCTGCCTCATGCCTTTCTTTTCCTTGCAGTTCCCTATGTGATTTTCCGTAGCATTCACCACCAAACCTTGGCCAATATCCCCGCGTTGGTATATGCCATGTTTACTGAGGTCAACAGCAATAACGACAACAAGAACAATGCAGAGGCGTATTGCAGCAATGAGGCGGGTTGCTATAAAAGCTCGTTGTTTATACCTCGTTGTTAACGGGACGATGAAAAGTTCTGGGAGGAACTACGGACAACCTGAATGAACAAGGTGGAAAAAATACTTGTAGCGGCCTTTATTGGCAAGAGATGACTGGTTGTTAAGGCCGGTTAGAGCGGGCAAGGGCAGGTCCGGTCCCGGAACAGTTGATGCTTTTGCCGCGCGTCGGTTCTGCTGCTTCAGCTGCCGATCGTCTTCTCGCCTCGCGCCGCGCATCGGTTCTGTTGCTCCGTCTGCTAAGCGTCTTCCTCTTTACATTTGCCCCCGGGGGAAAAAGAGCCATCCTGGCGATTTAGGGAGTCAACAGGACGCAGGGGTCGTAATACGGCTTCAAACGCGAAACGTGAACGGTCTCGCGCCCACGTCGTCGGAGATCGGGTGATGGCGTCACGGGCTCAACGATGTAAGTGACGGGAGAAGTGCGCTCAAGGACACGGTAGGGTCCGTGGTATTTTGGCAGCAACTTGGTAGAGAGACCTGGGGCAGCAGAAGGCACACGGAGCCAAACAAGGGATTGGGGCTGAAAAGTGTATGCGCCATGGGAGTGGTCGAAACGGTATTTCTGGCGCCCTTGGTCGTCAGACGTGAATGACCGGGCGAGCTGGCGGCACTCTTCAGCGTGTCTGGAGGCTTCAGATACGGTTGTGGATTCCGACGAATCAGGATGGTACGGAAGAATAGTGTCGAGCGGCGAGGATGGTTCACGGCCGTATAGAAGGAAGAATGGTGAGAAACCAGTAGTGCTCTGCGTAGCGGTGTTGTAGGCATATGTGACGAAGGGGAGGACGACGTCCCAGTTAGAATGGTCTGCCGCGACATACATTGACAACATGTCACCTAATGTTCGATTGAAACGTTCTGTCAAGCCATTCGTCTGGGGATGATAGGCAGTAGTGGTGCGGCGAGTAATGTTGCATTGCTGCAGAAGAGATGAAACTACATATGACAGAAACACCCGCCCACGGTCGCTCAACAGTTCACGCGGGGCTCCGTGCCGAAGTATGAAATGGTGCAAGAGGAAGGCTGCAACATCCCGCGCCGTAGCAGCTGGGAGGGCGGCTGTTTCGGCGTACCGTGTCAGGTGGTCTACAGCGACGATGACCCAGCGGTTTCCTGCAGCAGTGTAGGGAAGTGGTCCATACAGGTCAATGCCAACTCGGTCAAATGGCCTGGATGGGCAAGACAAAGGCTGCATAGGGCCGGTCGAATGGTGATGAGCGAGCTTGCGGCGCTGGCAATCGGGGCAGGAACGGACGAATTTTCGTACGTAGTTATACATGCCGCGCCAGTAATAGCGGAGGCGAAGCCGGTTGTAGGTCTTAAAAGCACCGCCGTGACCAGCTTGCGGGTCGCTATGAAAGGCTGCGCATATTTCTGAGCGTAAATGTCCAGGGATCACTAGGAGCCATTTGCGTCCATCAGAGAGGTAATTGCGGCGGTACAAAATCCCATCATAAACAGTGAAGTGGGCAGCCTGACGGCGGATTGCGCGCGGTACCGGCACGACAGAACGGTCTGAAAGATAACGTACAAGAGAAGTGATCCAAGGGTCCTTGGACTGCTCGTTGGGCATATCGTCCAATGACAAGGAGGCGCAGTCGATGGCGGGAGGAGAGGCACGTTCATTGGCTAGAGGTGAACGAGAGAGAGCGTCGGCGTCGTTATGCTTCCTGCCAGAGCGATAGATCACACGAATATCGTACTCTTGAAGGCGTAAGGCCCATCGGGCGAGGCGGCCATTTGGGTCTTTTAGGGAGGACAGCCAACATAGGGAATGGTGGTCCGTGACGACCGCGAAAGGCCGGCCATACACGTAAGGTCGAAATTTCCCGATCGCCCAAACGATCGCCAAGCACTCTTTTTCAGTTACTGAGTCGTTTTGCTCTGGCTTCGTCAGGGTGCGGCTCGCGTATGCAACAACATACTCCGCATACCCCGGTTTCCGTTGAGCAAGAACAGCACCGATACCAACGCCACTGGCATCTGTGTGGATTTCAGTTGGAGAAGCAGGGTCAAAGTGGCGCAGTATGGGCGGAGAGGTAAGTAGACGGCGCAACGTGATGAACGCGTCGTCACAGGCAGGACTCCAGCTTGATAGGTCGCTACTGCCACGAAGAAGTGCAGTCAGAGGTGCGATGATGCAAGCGAAATTTCGGATAAAGCGCCGGAAGTAAGAACATAAGCCGATGAAACTGCGAAGTTCCTTCATCGTAGAGGGCTTCGGAAACTCAGAGACAGCACGAAGCTTTGCTGGGTCAGGAAGGACACCCTGTTTCGACACGACGTGGCCCAAAATCGTCAACTGACGAGCAGCGAAGCGACATTTCTTTAAATTGAGTTGAAGCCCGGCTTCCGCGAGGCATCCCAAAACTTGCTCCAGGCGAACGAGGTGCGTCTGGAAATCTGGGGAGAAAACAACGATATCGTCCAAGTCACATAAGCATGTTTTCCATTTCAGGCCGCGCAGTATCGTGTCCATCATCCGCTCAAAAGTGGCAGGGGCATTGCATAGTCCGAAGGGCATGACGTTGAATTCATAGAGCCCGTCAGGCGTCACAAAGGCTGTCTTGGAGCGGTCAGCGTCGGCCATCGGGACTTGCCAATAACCCGAACGTAGATCTAAAGAAGAAAAGAATTCAGCTCCCTGCAAGCAGTCAAGTGCGTCATCAGTGCGGGGCAGCGGGTAGACGTCTTTGCGGGTAATTTTGTTCAGGCGCCGGTAGTCAACGCAAAAGCGGATAGAGCCATCTTTTTTGGTGACAAGGACGACGGGGGAAGCCCAAGGACTGTGCGATGGTTGTATGACGCCCCTCTGTAGCATGTCATTTACCTGGGCGTCGATAACTTGGCGTTCGGTGGCCGAGACGCGATATGGGCGTTGGCGCAACGGTGCATGGGCGCCAGTGTCGATCCTATGGGTAACAGCTGAGGTGCGGCCCAAACGGTGGTTGGAGAAGTCAAACGATGACCGAAACTTATTTAGCAGGGCCTCAAGCTGGGTCTTCTGCGGTGGCGAAAGATTCGCGTCGATTGGGCGCTCAAAGACGGCTTCGGGAGCGGGATCAGGAGACGATGGGGAAGAAGTAAGTGAAGACACTTGCATGCGGCAGGGGTCATCCTCATAAGGGTCCCAGGCGACGATGGAGGCGAAAGGCTGGACACGTCCCAGGCATTCACCGCGAAGAAGATTAGAGGGGCACAGGAATGGATTCGTCAGGGGCAAGGCGCTGCAGCCGGCTGAGACGGTAAGGACGGCGAATGGCAGGGGTAGACAGTGACGAGAAGCGAAGGAGTCGGACGGGATGAAGATGACAGGGCCGTTGGATGCAGAGTGGCAATGAACAGAGACGAGCACAGCAGAGCACGGGGGGATCACGACGTCATCAGCCACAGTCAACTTGGAGCACGGGTTAGTGGAAGCGCTCACCGATGCGTCGCCGAATGGAAGAAGGGCGACTTCGGAACGAGTGCAGTCGATGACAGCTTCATGTCGCGAGAGAAAATCCCAGCCTAAGATGACGTCGTGAGACGGCGATGCGAAGACGATGAATTCAACAACGTACAGAACGTCCTGAATAGTAACTCGAGCTGTACAGGCCCCCAAAGGCGCGATAATTTGCGAATTAGCGGAGCGAAGCATAAAACCAGATAGCGGAGTCATCACTTTTCGTAACTGGCGGCACAATTTTGCACTGAGTACAGATACAGCAGCACCGGTGTCAACAAGCGCGAAAGCATCGGTGCCCTCCACAGAAACGGTGATCAGATTGGCCGGAGAAAGTCGAGGTCTTGAGCTTGGCGACGAGCACGCAGTTCTTGCCTCCGGAACTGCGGGCACTAGTTTTCCGAAGGGGAAGAGGGACGACGGCGCATCGGGGAAACCGAGCGGCGACGCGGAGATGGAGAACGGCGGCGAATAGAGGGGCTGTAATCGGAGGAACCAGTGGGCTCAGAAGGCGAAGTGCGGTGAAAAGGCTGGGGAGGGGCGTAGGCGTAACCTCGAGGGTCGGTATCCGCAGCAGGGGACGAAACTTGGCGGCGGCAGTGACGCATCACGTGGCCAGGAATGCCGCAGGCATAACAAATGGGTAGGTTCTCTGGTGTGCGCCATGGACGGAAACGTTGCAGTGGTGGCCGGGCAGGACGAAATGGGGTCGACTGCGGTGGATGTTGGTACGACACGAATGGGTCTGGGCGGGGACGCCTGACTGCTTCGGCGTAGGTTAGTGGCGCAGCGACGGGAGACTGGGAGGAAACCGGCGGCAGGGCCTCGGACACTTGCTCCCGGATCACGTGCTGGAGTGTCGGAGTTAGGTTAGATGGACTCGGAACGGTAGGAAGAAGCGAAAGCTGCCGCGCAACCTCCTCACGGACGAACTGCTTGATCTGGAGCAGTAGCGAGCTGTCCTCAGTCGTCATGCTCAGGCTAGTTACTGTGTCTGTCTGTGCAGAGGGCTGCCGAGTGAAAACGCGCTGTCGGCGGAGCTCGTCGTAGCTTTGGCAGTGGTCGAATATATCGGTTACAGATGTGACGTTTTTGCCCACAAGCATATTGAAAGCGTCGTCTTCGATTCCTTTCAGGACGTGTTTAACTTTTCGGCCTCCGCCATGGACGCATTGACGCGCTTGCAGAGATTGATGACATCTTCTATGTAGCTGGTGTATGATTCACCACTCTGCTGTGCGCGAACGCGAAGACGCTGCTCGGCGCGAAGTTTGCGTACTGCCGGACGGCCGAAGATGTCGGCGAAGCTGGTTTTAAATTCGGTCCAGGTGGTGAAGTCCGATTCGTGGTTTTGGAACCAAAGGTGAGCGACGCCGGTTAGGTAGAAGATGACGTTGGTGAGTTTCATAGTGTCGTCCCAACGGTTATGAGCGCTCACCCTGTCGTAAGAGGACAACCAATCCTCCACGTCGTGATCATCCGTGCCGCTGAAGACGGCAGGGTCGCGCTGGCGGAGCGCACCATGGCAAGCAACGGGTGCCGGCGAGGAGCTGGCTGGCTGGTTGGCGTTGGCAGGCATGGGGGTAGTGATGGTACGGTTACGTAGCTCCAGGACGGAATCCCGCAGCCTCCACCAAGATGTAGCGGCCTTTATTGGCAAGAGATGACTGGTTGTTAAGGCCGGTTAGAGCGGGCAAGGGCAGGTCCGGTCCCGGAACAGTTGATGCTTTTGCCGCGCGTCGGTTCTGCTGCTTCAGCTGCCGATCGTCTTCTTCTCGCCTCGCGCCGCGCATCGGTTCTGTTGCTCCGTCTGCTAAGCGTCTTCCTCTTTACATACTAATTAAGTGCAATATTTAGGCTCCTTACACAGAGCAGATAACTTTACTATTTGCCCCACGTACACGGCGCTTCACTAAATAATAAAAAAAAAAACCAAGAAACTGCGCACGCGGTGTGTATGCAGTTGGTGAGTCCATGATGCACCAAGTAAATGTTACAAGTGCCCATCGTACGTAAGTTCTTGCCAGCATATAAAGCGTTGTTCATATGAGCTGTCCTGCGGTCCCAAGGGTAACGGCGTCCTCGCACGACGAGCCGCTCATTTTCTTATCGGGCATATTAAAGGAAGAACGTGAACCCAAGGCTCGATGACATGTAACATATCAGTTCACAGTTTAGTTGAGGAAGCAGACCGAATACTTACGCGGTGTTCACTCCGGCGCAGTCTTGATTATAAGCGTGCTTGCCACACAGTTCGTTCGCTAAAAATGTCTGCAGTATGTAGTATGTATTGAAGACATTAAATAGGCGGCACAAATGAGCCGCGCACTGGGTACAAAAAGTTTCTAGCTGTGTGCAGAAGGGCACAGCCAACTGAAAGAGAGGCTGGGAACACGAAAGTTGCCTAAATGTGTGTACGTGAAGGGAGACCGAGAGCGCACCGCAGTGAACGTGGCAACTCTCGGCAGTGTGATATTCCTTTGTTTCCACCTCTAACCACACGCGAGCGCCTGGATGCGAGTCCCATCAGACCATCCCGCATAACAAGAATTGAAATGGAGGTCGCCGTCATCCAAGGATTTGCAAAAGCGCGCTGCATATCCCGGTGCTTTGAAGCGAGTAGCGGGATAGGAATGCACCGTTCCGACTACATAAAAGCCTCTACTTTATGCGGGGGCCAATATTCAAAAGCCTCGTCTGTTTTTTGGTTTATTTGCTTTAACGGCATTGTGCCCGCTCGTGCATATGTGTGGCGCATTCTAGACGCTCATGAGTTAAATCTTCATGTTTGCTTACCGTTCATGCATATGCATATAAATACGCTTTGGGGAGCCTGCAATGCATATTCTAGCAGCTCACCCAAAAAGTGAGGAGGGAGATAGGGGAGACGGGGATAGGGTTGCATAAATCATGTTTAGAACTAATGGGCTCGAAAGAAAAATGCTTTGTAGGCCAGTATGCAATGCACGTGGCAGCTTCCAGTACAGCATAGGTCCAGCGGAGTTCCACGTTATTCCGCGTACGAGCACGCCACATAAAACCATTGTTTTAGATTTGCTGAAGAGACGGCGAGTGGCAAGAAGGCCGCAAAAAGCGCAGAAGCAGGCGCAGATATGAGTGGAATCTAACTGAAGCGGCAGGCTGATTCTATTTGAGGATGAGCAAGCAGAACACGTCTCGTTGCGTCAAATGCCGGGGCGCGTGATCGAGAGTGCGGTTCTGCTCTCAGAGATGAACGCGAACGCACAGACTGACATCAAACCTGCCACTGTTACCACGAATTGGTTAACTCTAACAAGAAGAGGAGTCTATTGTACCGCTTCCTATCGTTACCACCACAGGACTAAAACGAATCGTCATCAAGGGTGGTATTCTGTCACGTTTCGTTTCATTTTACTTTCTGTTTTGATTTTTCTCATAGGTCGCGGCTTATGGGCGACGTAGGCTGGATCGGACTGTACAGGGTCCGTCAAAAGTTCCAAGGCCACAGGGTCTGCTTTCGAGCGGCGTATACTGCCACTTACGATAGCATCAAAGACATCAAGGTTCTCAGAGGCGAGAATAGTGCTTCTACTATCCTCTACAGAGATTTTTGGCTCCAGGGGTGTCGTAGCTGCCCAACTATAGCGCTCTAAAGCAGACCCTGTGGCCTGGGAACTTTTGGACGACCCTGTACATCAGTGACAGAGGACCAAGCAAATGAAAAGAAAACGAAACAGTAAAAACGCGGCCCCAAGTTTCTGAACACGCGGATATAAGTGGCACTTTCAGTCTTTCAACGGACTTAAGGTCTGCGTCTCTCTAAGGAGCATGCTGGTCATTGAGAATGTGTTGTCTCTACCTTGTAAGCAGGCAGGCCTTGGCCATACTTGCTATGTCGAGCGTTGGAATGAGATTATTATTTAAGGGGGGGGGGGGGGGGGGGAGTTATCGCTTGTTTTTAGTCTGACACTTTTTTCTGCTGTGTCATTATGTAATTTTTAGCAATAATATTACGTCCTCTCATTGTTAAAATTATACCATATTCTTTTCTTTCCTACCAATATTTTCAGACGAAGAAACACATAATTCTAATTTTAATGGCAAGAAACTTCTGCTGCGAATCTAAGCGTACCCCGAGCTACGAGTAAATACTTGTGCAGCATATCCAGTAAGCACTGGACTTGGCCCACCATAGCGCAAAGCGCCCTGGATTTACGGCGGTCTTTTCGTTTGGATCGCAAGTTTTCCAATCAATCAATCAATCAATCAATCAATCAATCAATCAATCAATCAATCAATCAATCAATCAATCAATCAATCAATCAATCAATCAATCTTTTTTAAACACGATGAGCGCGGGAACCAGAGGCGCGGCTGGGACCGATGGCTGCGACGTACGCAACTTAAAGCCGTTTTCTCGTTCTTGTCGACCATAGGTTAGGTTCTCCATTTTTGGAACTTGCATTCAGACAAATTCGGAGGGTGCTTTTCGGCGCGTACTTTTCTAGAGATATAGAAAGAAGATTGGCATTCTCATTTGGTCATACCCAACATTAGGAGTGTTTCAGATTCGATTCATTCGGTCCTAAACTTCAGGTAGCAAACTTCTGGTGCACACATATATTTTCCTGCTGCAAAAAAGCTTCCTTATACAACTAGCGGCGTCATTAGAAGGACTGGTTCAGCAACTTGCCCTCGCATCGTAGGTGTGGTATTGCAAAAACCACGGTTCTAGAAGGGAATCATCAAAATTTTGTTGCATAGCGAAAGGAAACAATGGCTCACAGGCCTAAAATATCCGAGGAAATTCCACTTTCACGTTCGGGTGCATGGTTCCCACTCGGCTGAGGAACGACTCTAAAGTGCACTGCTGTTCTCTTGTAATACTGGGTTCTGCAGTAAGGCCGCTACTCTTTGGCCGCGGACGAGTAGTATTGCCAGAAGATGCTAATTTTGGCTTGTGGCCTTCCCTCACGTTCTGATATCTTAGTCCTGCGCATGCGCAAATCGGTGCTGGATAGAACACATTTAATGATTCACTCCCGGAAGAGGCATAAATGGGCAGACACCTCGGTTGAGGGGCGCAAGTCAATAGGCATATAGGTGACGGACCTTGGACTGGGGTGGAGACCCGAAGTGCAGATGTTATGGTATTAGTACGGTTAATTTGCGCTTTTTCTCACAAATTTTCGTACTATGTCACGAGCTTAGATGTTCCCCACGAAACACACCCTCGTGCCAGAGGAGGTGCGGTGCTATTTCGAGGCGAAACTCCCTACAAAATCAAACATTTTCAGAAAAATTTTAACTGGAAAAAATTTCACCAGCGTGTTTTTCGGAGTTTTTTAGCAATAGCTTAAAACGCAGAGCCCTAACAAAAAGCCCACAATAAAAGAATAAACCCTGAATTTCACAATTTGTCGCACTAGCTGCACAGCCTCCGCGTTAGAATGTTAGAGCTGTGATAGTTTTGCCCTCCAGCGTCTAGTTTTCGCTGAGGTGGTGTCAGTCCTTAGGCTGTGCGTTACAACTGTGTGAAATAGGTGCCCAAAAGAAGGAGCTTTAACACTGTCATCGCCATTCATATGGTGCAGCGCTGAGAAGCGGTTTTTGAGTTAAAACGGCACACAGCCCCTCAGTTACCTACACGCGCATGCTGTACGCGCGTGCAGTGCGATATTAAAGGGCTTTGAAGGCGCCTCGCTGACTTCCCCCAAGAAGGCCCACAGAAGCGCCGAGTACGAAGCACTTGTGGCGCCGAGCGAGCACGTGTTAGGCTTCTATACGCCCACCAGCCCCTGCGCTGTTGATGGCGTCTTGAACGACTCCCCCCCCCCCCCCCCCCCCCCCCCTCCCCCAAGGCGCTTCTGCAACGTGAGGCAGGAACGTACAAAGATGAAGAAAAATCTTTCACTGTTAACTGCATTGGCAACCGCAACCTGCCGGTACACGTATACAGCCACGCAAAAACCTCCGGCGTGGCACTGTCGTTGAGGGCACAATGAAATGTAGGAGTTCGCCATTGAAGCAGTTATCTTTATTGCCTCCATGATTTTGACAGATGCAAACAAGAAATCAACAATCATAGCTTTTAAGTGCCCTATAATTCGTATGATCCACAGAATGGCACAGAACTTTACTGAATAGGAGAGTGGTTGCTTAATTAAAGCATCAGTAGGGGAGGATGTCACACGTAATTGACAGTTTAAGGGTTTCAGATGAGGCAAGACAGTCTTCCTCCATTACTAATGAAGCGCTTCCGCAGTAGGGCAATAAAACGAAGTTAGAACCTCACAGAAGCCACCAGACGTCGCTGGCTTGCTCTGAAGCACACTGCTCGCGCACTCCAGTGAAGACTGACGCGTTCTTCATAACAGTTTCCAAGCGGTGAAGCTTTCAAAACACCGAATGTGTGCTAGGAACGGTAATTATTGCAGCCCCAGCCTGAGCTCCTGCAGTTATCTCAGGTAGTTGAAGGAAGAAAAAAACGCAGCAGCAAACCGCATTTTTTATGAATCTAGGAGAGTGTAATATTAACCAGCAATTATCATTTATGAAAAAAAGAAAATTTATTATAACAAATTCAAAAAGACAATTGTGCATAGCTTAAATATAACCATAACATTGAATTATGTGCACACAAGCCAAAATTCGATAGGTGCTTGCAACGTCCATTGCCAATTCAGTATATCCACATCAACAACATTCAGTGCAGTTTCAGTCGCTGGACGCAGACAGTCTCGCCCAGCCTCTAGAAAGGAGAAAGTGCCGTGCTGAACTTGGTATTAGAGATATTAAAAGAATTTTGCTGCCCACTGTAGCCCCGGTTCTCGAAGGTATGGAACGCGGTGCCATTTGGATGGTGCTCTAACAATCCACCCTATGTATCCCAGAGCGAGAAAGTTGCCCTCTAAAGCTGTTGTGGGCTGGTGCGGCAGAGGGAAAGGCAAATCAGTTGTATGCTTTCTTGTCACAGATCTGAGCTATAGCTGCTCTTCGTAATTTGGCAGTGAGAGCCAAAAGCACTTGATCCCATTCTTAATCACCTGGTAATTGCTCTCTTAATCCGCAAGTTCCCAATGGGAAAGCCATAAAAAAAAAAAAACAGATAGGTGCACGTTTGCGTTCACCCAAGAGGCAATATGCATAGGGGCAAGCTTCACACGTCTACTTAAAAAGTCCGTATTTTAATATGAGTAATCATTCTTCAGCCACCGTGAAAATCAATTAGTGAGCTCGGTAGGCTCTTCATGGCCGTAATCCCCACCCTATTCTACATAAAGAACACAGGACACTTTGGGATACAAAGTTTTAATTTTCATACGATCATGAAGCAACGTGCACGCCAAAGCGTTTGATTGCACACAGCACCTACATAAATAAAAACCTAAACACTTCCAGCGTTACCCAAACTAACTTGCGCGAGCCTGTATAGATCAACAAGTTCAGCGATGAAAACAATGTTCGCACGATAACGACAGAACTGCAGGAGCAAACGGAGGGAAGCATAACGGACGAGGTAGACTTCATGGCTTTGTTCCAGTTTTTCAGAGCAGTTGACAATAGCAAAAACGTCAACAGCAAAAAAAAAAAAAAATGCAAGCCTGTCGATGGGTGATTGGCATAGTGAAATCTTTCAATATATGAAAACAAAATGCGTTCATGCACTTTTTCTCGTTCAAAAATGCTTTTGTCCGGAATTGTTGGGCATGAAATGGTTGAGAGCGAGAGACGTCAACCCTGGATAATTGGTGCGCGCAGGGTGAAGTAAGCATTTTTCTCTTGCTAAATATTTTTATTATGTTGCACGTTTAATATTATTTCTGACCAGTTGTCGTTGTAATTCACTAAGCCTGCAGTGTTAATTAGTAGAGCTCGCCAACTCTTTTTTTTTGTTTTTTGCCAGTAAAGCCCTCCGCCGATCAGGTAATACACAAAATTATTTTGAAGACTGACATCAACAGCTGCGTTATGCAGACGTCTTTGAGGCCTCATTGTTCCGACGTGTGAAGCCTGGCTGGCTCTATTTCCGAAGTTGCTTTGCTACATGTAAAAAACTTCCAAAAATAAAAGTAGCCAAAATGTTTGCTTGTACATAATGAGCGTTTGCATATGAGCGATGGCTCTGCAAATAAATTGTTTTGGGGATGCGCGTGCGCTGCAATCGGCACTAAAATAGGCATAAATATACCAACCGCTTATCTCAATGGTAGTGATTAACCAAGCTCCCCTTTTACTTTTCCTTTCCCCTTCC
The DNA here is from genome assembly GCF_055824585.1 of Amblyomma mixtum. Classification (NCBI taxonomy): domain Eukaryota; kingdom Metazoa; phylum Arthropoda; class Arachnida; order Ixodida; family Ixodidae; genus Amblyomma; species Amblyomma mixtum. Next base: position 34,306,598 of record NC_143014.1, read on the forward strand.
CCATTGTGGAGTAGCAGGCCAGGGTCTCCTTACTGCCGGCCGACCTCTCAACATTTGCTTTGATTAAATTACTTTCTCTCTCTCTCTCTCTCTCTCTCTCTCTCTCTCTCTCTCTCAATCTAATGCATTTTTTTCTGATATCCATAAGCGGGTAGATGGTAGGCGCATTTCGTGCACGTTTTCATTTTTTTATTCAGCTTCGCATATCGCCTTAAGGACACTTTATTTTATGTTCAAATAAACAATATTTTCATTATTATACAGCAAAAACGTAACAAAATTCCAGCTATTAAGCCAACAAAGTTGCGTGCACTGAACTGCCCAGCCACCCAAAAAGTATAAGTATTTTGCGAAAATAACCGTGCCAAAAAAAAAAAGGTATTTATCTCGAATTCCACGTTTTAAATATCTTGTCATTTACTTGCGACACACATTTTGCAGTCACGGTAACGTCATTTTCGTCAACAACCAGCTCCACAGAGTAAACTTGACGTACTAGCAGTTCTGCTTTTTTCAAGTCTGCGCTGCGAAAAAAAATTTCACTGTCCACTATTTCTTTGAACCTACATCTCATAATGTACTGTCGCGACAGAAAGAAATGCGAACAGCGCGGCGCCTACACGTTCCGCTCTGGTAATTGATTTTCGTCATGCTCATACTTGGCTTGTAACACAAATGCGCTAGAGACATTCGTGATACAATAATATACCACTGTAGCTGCTTGTTGTTACCATCCAGGTACAAGCGCATTGAAGATAAATTCCAAATGCGCAGCGCGTGGGCGCTGCACTGTTCACATTTCCTTCTACTGCCCCTGTACATTTTCCTAATCCTCTGAAGCTCGTCAGCGTTCAAGCACGAGGGAGAAAGCACGTAACTGCGCAAACAGATTTGCAGGCAGGCCAGCACGTGCAAAGCATGTGCAGAACCGGCCTTTTTCATGAGAAAGCGGGCTACTCGCGCAGCTACTCAATGTCGGCCGGAGAGAGTGCTTTTGACTGGTGCCTGCAGCGCCCCCCCTACAAAGCTGCGCTCCCCTATAACCAATGTTCTTCTTGCCGTACTATTAATTATCTTGTCTCTTATCTTGTCTCTTATCTCTCTCCCTGCTACCCAAACGAGTTTCCTTTTTTGACTTTTCATCTTCGTTAGCGCGATCTGATGTAACAGCTCCCAGAATTGCTTTCCCGCAGAGCACCATGAGCGTACTTGCCTGAGAACCCTCTTTTGGTGTCAGATTTTGTTCTGCGCCACTACACTCATGTAGAGCTCATGATCCTTCAGGCTTAGTTAGCATAATACCTTTCGTGGCGAAAAGGCATGGAACAATAGGAACTCAGGATGCGAAAAAAAAAGTAAACGTAACGAGGGAGTTACAAATAAATTGAAAAAATCACCATTAATATGTCTTCTGGTGTGCTCTGTTCCGCACCCTTCGTTGCCACCCCCTTCTCCCCCTTATTATATAAATCTAACCTCGAATGATATTCTGGTACTTCATTTCCCCGTCTTATTAAAACTCATTTCGCGTTCTGCTAAATGAATTAGAGGATGGAAACCAGATCGACGCGTTGCGACACTGCGGGGAATTTACGGAGTCCTTGAGGCGATGCGGTTAACCAAACCTAATCTGCGCCGCTCCGGCAGCCGCGTAATGTCCCTCCCCATCTTCAACCCCCTCTACGCATCGTTCCGATGAAGCAAACTGCGTTAAAAGGGCGCAATACAACATCGCCGGATTCCGCATTTGGAAAGCCCGAACCCTGTCGATGCCGCACGAGCACGGCTTCGCTCGTTCCTCCGATCGGCGGCAGCAGTACGGAGCGCGACCAAACCGTAGCGGCGAGACTCGGGGCAATCTCAGCGGCCACCAGACGCGCCGTGTCTCGCGCGGCGCGCCGGAAACTGGCCGGGTGGCGCGGCGCTAATCTGCGGGCTCCCTGCGGCAGTGCCGCCGACAGGCAGCTGTCGCTTCCGACCCGCCACGACGGCGACGCGCCACCGCCACCGTTTGTTTGGACAGGGGCCCGTGCCGTCGCGCCCTGGGTGCGTCCCCGCTGTTCCGATCGCGCGCGAAACGGGGGACATTATAGACAAAGTCTGCCGCCGCAGGGAAAGCCGCAAGCCAAAAAAATAATGGTGCGGTACTGTGTGGTACCATACGGTCGGAATCAATATGAAGAGTACTTTAGGGGCATACCTAGTGGTGCAAAGTGTTCCACCCGCAGCTCGTTTCCACGAATTCAAACAAAATACGTGAGTTTGGCTAACCCAGTGTCTCGTACGTCCTTTCCTGCCAGTCTTATTCAAGAGCTAATAAGAGTCACGATTAGAAGAAACCATTTCTCACCCTCGGCCGACGCTCAGGTGATCATCTTATTGATTCTGCACGCTTTTCGTTACATGAGCAGTTTAACGTCCCGTTGGGCGTCATAGTAATATGAGGAACGCACCGAAGAGGATGGCATGTGGGGGGCAATATGTCTGTGCGCGTCAACGAATCCCAGGTGATCGACCCGAAAGAGGAGCCCTTTGCTACGGCTTTCCTCATATTGATGATGATGATGGGTTTTAACGGGGCAACGGCAGGATTGGTAAACAGCGCCATGGTGCAAGTTGTTTTCGTTGGACAAGATGAGGTCAAAGACTCATTTCAAAGCATTTTACTCTATATAAAAGCGCAACATTAGGCCAGGGGTAACCTTGCACCCATTGTATCAGCAGTGGGCAATCAGCGGCAGTGGGCATCGAACCCTGCACCTTCCACATGCGAGGTGGACTCTCAAACCCTTGGACATGATCAGCATATGCCCTAACGTGTTCTGCACCGAAACGCGGCCGCCGCGGCAGGAATTCGCTCCTGCGACATTGGGCTCACCAGCTGAAGCCAGAACTATTACAATATTTCATATTTTTAATTCTCTCGCGCATTTTACATATTATGTGCAGAGTATTCAATATCCCAATTATGAATTTCGCATTGTGAGAACGAGAATATTTGGTGAAAAATAAATATGACCGATGTCGTGAAAAAGGCAGCGTCTCACGCTGTTTATAGCAACTTTGCAATGGCGTACGAATCGAGACACAACTCATGATGAACATACTGCCCGTGCTGAAATTAAAGGCGAGAAATAGCATGCCTGGCTTGTTACTGCTTTCTAGAATAAATTTCAAAAACTGCACAAGTCAAAAGCGAAGCTATCTTTAAAGAATTTTGTCCTCTAGCACTTGATGCTTCGCTAGCGGAATAAAACATCGTGTCTGCGGATGAAGCCTCCACCTGCCCCATTTGGGAGGTGGAGTGCGCTAGCAATAGGTGGGTCACTAGCGAAAAAGCCATTATGCGTCCTGGTGAAACCTCCACGTGCCGCGATTGGCAGGTTAGGGAGGTAAAAATGGGAGAGAGAAGACGAAGAGAAGATGACCGAAGACAGTTTGCGGGCGCCAAAGTGGAGAGCGGGAAAAGCCCCTTTCCTTTTCTTGAGCTAGCAATAGGTGGGTCACTAGCGAAAAATCCGTTATGCGTCCTGGTGAAAACTTTACCGCCTGCGGTTGACTGGTGAGGGAGGTAGAAATGGAAGACAGAAGAGGTTTGCAGGTTTCAAAGTGGAGAGTGGGAAATTGCCCTTTCCTTTTCGTGAGCTGGCAATAGGTGGGTCACTAGCGAAGAAGGCGTTATGCGTCCTGGTGAATGAGGAAAACCGGTTTCGCGGCAGCTGCAGCCACTTGGAAAGGACGAAACTCGAGCTCGCCAGCTGCAGCCAAGTGGAAAGGAGTGCAGCGCATTTGCTGCATATTTCTGGAAACGGGGAAAACCGGTTTCGTGGAAGGTGCAGCCACGTGGGAAAGGACGAAACTCGAGCTCGCCAGCTGCAGCCAAGTGGAAAGGAGGGCAGCGCATTTGCTGCATATTTCTGGAAAGGGGGAAAACCGGTTTCGCGGATGCTGCAGCCATGTGAAAAGGCAAAAATCGCTTCGCCACACCTACCTGTTGCATTGTCTGTAAAACCTTCATAAGTTCCTGTAAAACCATCATAAGTACTTGATGTGAAGGGTCCAAACATATTGGGCTAGCGCGCCTAAGTTGCATTTAGTTTCACTAAGTAAATCGGGGTTAATATTTTTCCCCCCGACAACAAAGTACGCCCCCTTAAAATTTGCATAATGTATAAGCATCTGGGTGATAAAAACGAGTGTACCGTTCCGACTTTCGTTGCAACATACCAATAAATTCTGGACAAGCGTATTTTTCAGCAGGAAATTAATAATGAAAGCAATTTTTTCCTATATCTTAAGATTCCAGTATAACAATCATTATAAAAGCAGACTTCTCGGCATGCTGCTGTTTGTTTGCCACTAACGATTTTTTTATCGTATAAGACATTCCCCATTGGTTTTCAATGACAGTCTTAACTACTCGATGCGCGTGATTGACGAACCTTAAAAGAAAGATTTTGCTACGCATCGAAAGAATGGCAATGATATTCAATATTTTCATAACAGGACCTTATAACACTCAGCCGTTGTCTCAAAATTAAAACTGATGTCAAAGAATTCAATATTTGTCTAAAAGAGGATAGCATGAGGAGCATTGCCCAAATGTGGCATTTTAAGATTTAGGAGTCTTTCACAAATCCAAGAGAAAAAAACCGCGTCCCTAATTGTTCTTGACATTTCTCAGACAATGCTTTAGAGAAATAGACAAAAAAGAATACAAAAGAACATACTGCATTATAAACTTTCGAGCAATGTTATAAAAGCTATAACTTTTCACTTCCTGAGCCCTGCAAAATCGCCTAAATGAACATTCGAAAGGTGTTAAGTAGCCGCAAATTAGAATGGAATTTTCTTCAACTACGACGATTCTGAGAGAGCTGTATAGCTTTTACTTTTATTATTTTTTTTTTGTTCTGCATGGCTGCACCCGTGTGGATTGTAATGGGTAATCACTCCCTGAATAGAGAATGAAAAGGGGGCCAGCAAAACTTGACTTAAAACATCCTCACAGCATAGCGTGTCTGTATCACGCGAAACTTTCTGAACTAGAAACGTTGCCGGTAAGTTTAGCTTCACAACAGCAGTCACAACAACACACACAACGCAAATACAAAAAAAAACAGCGTTATTGTTCCCTTTGTTTCGAAATCTCTTGATCGCAAGAGCACACAAAACGGAGCTACATGAGACCGACAATGGGGTCACGCGACTGTCTTTCTGGAGGTACGGCTAAAGGAGCAAGAAGGGCTGTCTGCATCAACATGCCATTGCAACGCACCCAGCCGGTATGGCCTGGCACCCACTCCTCTTCTGAGCCGCTTGTGTCGCAGTGTTTTCTCCAGGCGCAGTGGGAGGCGTTTCCCAACTTGAGAGCCGCTCTTCGCGCGGGGGACCCGTGGTCGCACGCGCGGAGCGTGGGAGCCGAACAAAGCAGCCCGATAATTCAGCGATCCGCGAGCGGCGCTCAGTTGAGCCACCGGGGTCCCCGAACGAATAAACTGGCCGGAAGATGAGGGTAAAAGAAGGAAAAACAGCACCGAAGGCAACAGCAGTGGAGAAAACCGCCGGCCGGCGCCGCGTGTCTACACGCCAGCCGATATATCGCTGCCCTGCGAATAGCGTCGGGTTGTGTTGTGTTGACGGACGAGCGGAAGCCACGCAACGACGCCCCGCGGGCGAAGGTCAGATGGAGCGCGCTATCTCGCCGCGTGCGTGGCGCAATTAAAAGCGCTGCCGTGGGGCCAGGCCCGCGAGGCGACGACGACGACCTCGCGCATCGAGCGCTGTCCCCTCTCGGCTGTCCCCGCTCTTCAGCGCGCGCTTCTTCTGACAGCGGTCATCGCGGGGCGGGACGATGCGGAAGCAAACAGAGCCCAGCGGCGCTGCCTGTCCCTCGGGGCGTTTTTGGCACGCGCGCCGGCAGACGCTCGTTTGCATCGATTTGCAATCGAGTGCGACCGCGCGACGCTGCGCTTGTTGGCCGCGTTGGGCGGAGCGCCATCGGCTTTGCATACGAGATGCCGGGGGGCCTGCGGGCTCCCTCAGCCGTGCGTGCGAACTTTCGAAAAACGATTACGTTCAAACCGGACGCCCTCTCCAGCGGCACGCGGCCTGACGACAGAGCAGCACACGCCGCGAGCCCGGGGATTCGCGCCAAAGTAAGCCTTCTGCCCCTGCGCGCTTAGACAATCGGCCACGAGCACAAGGTGCTCTTTCGGTCCGAAAGCACGCAATGCCGATTTCTACCTGAAGTAAAAAGAATGCGTAAGGGTAGTTGCAGGTTTTTTAGGGTGGCCTCGACTGTGCGCGAGTGATTTGAAGCACCCAGAGCTCCTGCCAGCAGTCGTCGAGGTTGCCCGAAATGAGGGTCTCGACGCCACGTGCAAATGAGAGGCAGGTCACTCCAGCGTACACAGGGTTGAGGTCCTCACTGGAGGCTTTGACCACGGTCTAGAGGGTGAAAGGGAAAGGGAGATGACTTCGCTTCAGCGCCCAGGGCTGCGCACTTCGGAGAACCGTCTCCCAGGGGGAGATGGGGGAGGGAGGAGAGGGGAGAGGGAAGGACCGTGATGTCGAAAGAAGGTCAATTCGGTAAGCTTAGACACGAGTCTTTCTTTCACCCCGAAATTGTATTGGCTGGTGGATTCATTTCTCGCAGCATTCTGGACTCCATAGTCAATGAAGTCAGCATGATGGAGCTATGCATTGTACTGTGTGATGTCAGTTCACGTTAAAGAACTCCAGGTGATCTAAATTTCCGAAGCCCTTCACTATACAGCGTCTCTCATAGTCTTAGTCGGACTGGGATCTTAAACCCCCATAAACCATAACCCATCTAAGACACTTAAGTCAAAGACCACAACGCATTGTCTCGGTCCACCTTTGTTCAACTTGAATCAACGAGTCTTCGTGGTCTTTAAGTTCTAAAAGAGGCCATTCCGACGCATGGGTTCAGTTGTAGAGCGCCATATGAAAACCGCCCACACTCTCTGAAGCTTCGCCACCGAGCCTCTGTCGACAGTGGTCACCCTGGCTGAGTACAAATTCGCCAGGTATACTACCGCATTACGGATATAAGCTCTCGTGAACATGGCAATGCGTCTCGGTCGCCAAGGTTACAGCTTTCTTTCAGTGGCGGCTGCCATTGGTTTCTTATCGCTGCTCCGGCCAGCTAGCAAAACACCTTGGAATTTTTTAGATTGAACTCAGCTCCGGAAAACTGACAGCAGGTGCTTGGTAGCCGGATAATCTCCCTTGCTTGTGCCTGCGTCCTGCAAATGAATGCTGCGTCATCCGTGCATACGATGACGTGTAGTTCGTGGCAGCCGAATTGTTAACCCTTGATGGTTTTGAGGCAAGTATCATGCGACACAGGGGTTCAGAGTACAAGGTACACGCGACATCGAGCAGCCCTGTCGTAGCGATCTATTTACCTGAATTGGAATGCTCGGTATAGCGTTAAGATTGATTAAGGTACTCATATACGTGTGGCAAATTGGTGTCATGATGTCATCGTCATCAACCATGATGTCAACCATGATGTCATCGTCAACCTTGCTCTGGTGAAGGCAGGAAAAGAGGAAGGGTCGGTCTACACGATCGGATGGTTTCTTGCGATCGATCTGCTAAAGGAAGGAGCCCGAACTCTGCCGCCTCCTGGACGGTACTGATGCAATGCAAGTTGGTGTTTATGGGGCGTCCTTTAAAGCCACATGTTTGGTGATCTCCCACCACACTGCTGAGGGTGATCCTAAGTCGACGAGTGAGAGAAGTAGCCAGAGTTTTATAGTCTGTAGAAAGAAGACTTGATAGGCCTGAAGTCAGTTACATCGGGAGTTGAATCACAGAATGGATTCTTAGGAACCAGAACTAAATTGCGGCGACGCATGGAAGGCGGAGAAGTTTTCGGTTCTTCAAGTATTCGAAAACTGCCGCTAAAATTGAGCTAAGTTCTTTCCTGCAGTCTTGGTAAAATTCGGTAATTTTGCCGTCTGGGCAGGGGGATTTATTCTTAACTAGGAGGCAGGCGAACTGGCCTTGTGCACGTCGAACTTAGCATAACGTCCTAAGATTCTTATAAATTCCTGAGCAGAAAGATTTATTCCTTCGAGCAGCTACACAGCATCTTCGTTCGGTGCACCCATGGTGCCGTGGCTGACCTCTAGTGAGCCAATGTGCTACGGCGTTAGAGCAACAGCATTTTACAAAGAAGTTGCACAGGCAGTGGCGCTGCTACATGGGCCATTTTCGTAGAAATACCTTCTCTCAGTGAAGCATAAAAAGCTCTTAAGCCAACAGTACACCGACAATCCCCCACAAGGGTAGGCAAGGCCGATGTCCTGGGGTGCATCAGGGGGCGCACTGTGCCAACAGGCTCCAAGTACTTCTTCTTCCGCTTCCGCACAGGAGTTCTGCCCGTGAAAGCTCGACAGGAAGAACGGAGTTTCTTCCTACCACAGGGCGCAAACTGTCTCCCCTGTGGCAGGCGGGAGACCGACCAACACGTCTTCATTGAGTGCAATACGGCACTCATCTTGTAGGACGAAGTGCGGCGTTTCCTCGGCTTGAATTGGGGCGTCACCTGGCCAGGCCTCCGGTGCCTCGATATGCCTGTGGAGTCTCCAGTGCTCAGAGACTGGGTGCTGGCGCACGGACTACATGCCCTCTGGTTGACGTGTGTAGATGTGATGGAGTACGCCAACAGCCCACAACTGGCTTGGCGGCACTCTGTGAATGAGACGGAGTGGACAGCGAGTGCACTCGAGGCGTCCGGCTGTGACGACTGCCTGCCAAAGAAGCTGCGGCTGGGGTGCCGTGCTACCACCCCCTTCAATGCCCGACAGCACAAGTGGTTCGGGTACCGCTTAAGTCGGCACCATGGGCTGCAACCCTGCCCATAGCTCCGGCTTTCCCTCCCCTAGACACTTCCGCCTTTTACCTTTCGTTACGCTAATCTCAGGCCAACGTGTACAAATTCCTTTCTTTGTCGCTGTTACTCGTTCGCCGGTTCTATATTTATTCAGCACTCTTTATTTTACCTTTGTGTATTTGCCTGATTCTTCCAGGCGATGTCAACACGGTTTTCACTCTGTGCACTCTGCTATAGTCGAGTTGCACCCTTGAACACACGCATGCAAATAACACTGTTTTGCAAAAGAAAAAAAAGTCTTCATATCCTATGGGCATGTGCGGGTCGCGCAATCCGAAATTCCTGGGCTCGATTCCACTTAATTCACCCAAATTTACTTTTTACTGCAAGTACTTTTATCTAAGTTTTTAATTTCTTTGCTTCCTTTGGGGATTTTCGCGTTGCAACAACAACAAAGGCAACGCCGACGCTGGCTTTTCTGCGACGCGGGGCGTTTAACGCTGTCGCGCTTAAAAATTCTGTTATACTGCGGAATGTAGGAGTGACCCAGCGACAAAGGCTCCGCCAAAATATGAAACATTTTAAAATGTTCACCGAAACATTTTCTGTCAAGAATGTAGCCTGTGAGATCAAACAAAAAAAAAAACAGTGAGCTGAAACCGGCAACAACCCAAATGACTAAGTTTTACAAAGGGGAACCATAAACTGAGTTGCCTCGGGATTGCTCTTCTTCAGACCACTCGAACTTTTGGGCCATTTGCGTCTACCGTTTTTTTCAGCGAAGAAAGCGTCTTGTTTCACATAACACACTCATTTTCGTTTCATATAGCACACTGATGATGTGAAATGTCGCAATCTATTGAATCATATACTATAATCGGCCAGCCGTCGGCGTGTATACTAGAGTGCATTCACAGTTATTTTCATGGTTGTTGCTTTGTATTCTATTTTTAAACGCCATTATATGAAGCTGCAAAAAGATATAAACGTCCTTCTAACCAGGAAGAAATTATTTCTGATTGAAATAATTTGTTACCAACAATATGCGATTACCTGCCAGCTAGCTCGCTCGTCCCAAAAACCGCCGTCCCTCTCACTGTAGAAAAATTCGAGGCAAGACAGGGTATGTGATGTTTGAGCTGCTATTTCGTCTGAAAAGATACACATCTTTTTGGTGAATCCTGCACGTTTTATATCGTTTAATGGTAATTCAGGGATCTAAACTCGCGTTACATTCGGTATTATGGGCTGGAGATTTAGGTCACCATACTCTGAAAAATTATGCTCCTCTTTATCACGGCTCACGCACAACGGATGTCTGCAGCTTGGCAGGGGTCGCAGCAACTACGCGCACATCTTAATAAAGTCGGGCGAGTTCGTTAAAATAAAGAGCTTAAATTTATAACTGAGCTTCCGGGTGATTACGCGTGAAACACGAGACAAGTTCGCTCAATTATATAACGAGAATCGTCTCAGAACAGCACCAGAAAGACTGCTTGCCGTCTGCCTGTCAAAGAAAAAAGTGAAGAGGTTTTTACGGTTGATTATTGCTTGGTTATGGCTCAACAAAGTACGGGCGCTTTACTTGCCGAAGTGTCGGCCTTAATATGCGACAACGCACATTACGATCATTTTAAAATTGATTAGCGTACTATTAATGTAAGAAGCCTGTATAAACATCTATGCGTGAGAATTCGCATTCTAGCGGGCCGACATGATGCATTTTATTCTTGGACATTTTCGTAAGAAGCACAGTGAAAACGGCGGTGTTATATCGTTCGCTTTCACATATACCGATCAAAGCGAATGTGACGAAACTTGGTTGTTTAAAGTTTGATAATTTCGGAGAGGCAATCACGGATTTCTTCCAAAAATCTGCATGGTCAACACCATTTTCCTGATGAAAATGGGGGTGCAAACCAAACGGAGGCAAAGAAAGAAGACAGCAGTGCGAGCGCCTTTCTTTGTCTCCGTTTTGTTTGCGCCCCCATTTTCATCATGAACAGATTCCAACTCGCCCAACTTTCCATTCTGCTGAACCATTTTCCTGTTATTTCTGCGGGTACCCGCATAAGCACCGAAAAATTATCATAGTTCTGGTAACTGAACCTCCTAAAAAATAAAAAAAAAACACAACGTCTAGATAAAGGAAGCACTCTTTGAACCACCTCGTTACCGTTCCAGCTTGAAAGGATGGCCGCACGAGAGCTAGTTTTAGTTGCTAACGCACTTTGTTGCATTTATACAATACGTCTGCGAGGTCTACCGCCGTAGTTAAAGCAGTACAAAATCACAATGTGCTTTTGTTTCTATAGGATACTCTGTATACTTGTGTGAAGGTAAAGCCAGAATTCCTCATCATTTATCCCGCTCTATAGGTACACAGGCTTTTTCGGCTGGGTTTCGAAGTTTTTGCAGTAAAACTGAGCGTAATTTGTGTCGCTTTCAACGGATCTACGATATTTAATCTTTACAGGCGTTCTGAACTAAAGACCAACTGCACATAAGCATACAGCCGCATGAGGCGTATGTGGCATGCCCTTAAAAAGCTGCTCCCTTCAGAGAAATTCCATTATCTTGCCAGGAGCTTTATTTATTCGCAAAAAGATCTGCTCGTCGCATTGAGAACACCACGCCTAATAATTGCTTGGGCGGCTAAAAGGGGCAGCTGGTACGCCTACCTAAAATTTGATTGCGGTGTTTTTGAATTGTATGTTTCGAATCTCTGACGCCATTTCAGAGGCACGCAAGGACGCCTACTCAAGGCGCGTTGTGGCCGCGCGATCTACTCGCGACTGCAGCAGCGTCCGGCGCTTCAGATGGGCCTAATGCAATACCACTGCGGTTAACGAACATGCCCTTGTACCGCTTCGCCAATTTTCCATGCACTGAGAATCGCTTCACCTCCGACGTAGCGCTGTGGGCAAGCAATAAATATTCACCGAATCAGCGCTCGATGAACGCGCCACTTCCGAAAGAGACGGTGGCGCCGTCTATGAGCCCGGCAGCGATGAGCGATGTATTGGTGGCGCCCCGAAAATTTCATTTCTCCACTGTACTCGTGTTTTCAGCAGCGCTGAGCAGTTCATTTGATCACTGCAGGTGGCACGACAGTCGGCTAACCTCTGTGTTTCGGATCAGTCAGGGCGCTGTAGGCTTTGACCCACGGGTTCTGAGAGTTTCGCGAGTGGTATAACAAAAACAGTCGGGACCATGGAAGCGAGTGAGACAGAAAGAGAGACGCAATTCTCAATGGCCGGAAGGAGACCTCAAGAGCTTTCGCTCGCGACATACTACACCAGTGGCCATGACGACTGGAGAAAACACATGACACAGCTTTTGCTGAGAACAGACAGATAAACTCTTGCTAAGTAACATTATCAAATCTAAGTGAGAACGACCGCTGCGAGCTTTTCGACTCCAGCAAACAGCTGGCCACCACTGAGTGCAGTCGTCCACACACATTTCTAGGGCGTTGGAACAGAACTTCGCGGAGTACACTTGTGTAATTTACCAGTGGCCTAGGGCTCGAAAACGGACCTTAACTTGCACGCACGTTCCAATAAATCGTGTTTAAATGCTCGTGTCTTTAAAAGCTGTATTGTGTCCACCAGGCAGTGAGGATTGTCCTAAATACACAACAGAGCGCTCCATTCAGGCACTCCAGAAAAGTTTGGGGACGACTGTACATACCTCCGAGTGCATACCGCTGAGTGCACCTCGCATCCCATGTCTGCTACAGGGGACTGCCTAGCACTGGGAAAGGAGCGGAGCTACCCAATGAGAGCAGGTCACCTCTCACTGTGACAGTGCTTTCGTCTCAAAAGTGAACAAATATTGCCTGCGACCAGACCTATAGAAGTGAGAGGGAACTATGGCACGGGAAGATAAATTAAAGAGTGGAAGAGAAGAATAAAAGCATACACGTACAAAAACATGATGAAAACGTAGAAAAAATGGGGAGGCGGGAAGGAGTGGCGATAGGAAAGCCACCGGTTCTCTGAACAAGTGAGAGCCCTCGTTCATGCAAGAATGAAGACGACACCTCGGGAAAAGGTGCTGTATCTGTTCGTGCAAGGACTGATCTTATCACCCAGACTAAGAGGACTTGGCGTAGAAAGGAGGCCGGTGTTTTTGTTTCCAGAAAATGTCGTGTGGTGTTCCTACGGTTGAGCACATTATGTGTATTTGGCATTGTTTTCAATACTCATTTAAAAAAGAAATTAGAATGTTATAGACTTTTTCATCGGGCGATAGAGATGTCGAAACGCCTCCTCTCTGGCTTGTCTCAAACCGTTCAGGCCGCTGCTTCCACCGTGCTAGCGCCAGGCGCAAACGACAGCCCAGCGAGCAATATAGTGACACCCGGTCAGGCCTCACTGGAAAGCTCTTTAGTAGCTACTGAGAACCCTTTTGAGTCTTGATTATGTAGGCAAGCAGATACATAGCTCAGGAGACTTTATAAATAGTATTTTATTCATTGCCTAACATGTGCTAATTAATTTTCTAATGAAGCTGCTCTTATTATCTTGTATCCAACAAAATGAAACACCTGATAAAAATGGGCATCTATGGGCAATTGTAGTTTTGTTATCCCTACACAAGACCTGTAAAGGCCTTAGGGTACTCTTAAGGCTCCTCCAACTGTATCGACCCTGAAAATTTGGATAAAACTTTAGGGCCACAAAACCCGGAATTATTTATCTTAACCAAGCAGTCCGAAAGGTAGTTCTGTTCTTAAACGCCTCAAGAAAAGATAGGTACACCATGATTTGCAGTCGTTATTTAATGAAAGTAATACATGATGACCACTTGTAAAACTGTGTGACGATACGATTACGCACCACAGACGCAAAATAAATTGGCAAGACTAACCAATACGTTTCAGTTGAGCAACCATACCTGAATGCATTTACCGCGGTACATATCACTGATCGATGGTTCGCTGTAGATAACAGTAAGCCATAGATTTTTACGCAAAGCACTGGCGCACCAGGCGCGAAGTCAGTGATGAGGGAGCTGAAGCTATGAATCGTAATTCTCTGACGAAAAAAAATTCCGGACAGAAGGAACCCAACAGATAATTCAACGGGTGTGGAATAGCGCGGTCATGGCGCGCTATTTTATCTCCACAAATTGGTACCTCTGCATCACACACCCAGACACTACGCCGAGAAAGACGTATGGGGAAACCACCCCGTCAGTATGAGCACGGGCAGCGAAGTTAGAGCAGTGTAGCGCACAGTCCGGTATTACTGGTCGCAGGCCATAGCGGCGAGGTGAACAGAACACGCGCAGTACTTTTCCTCTCTCAAGACGTCCCCTGCTATCACGTGCACCGATTGCCACCTTCTCTGCATAAACGACCGAGTTCGGCGAAAGGAGGCGCCTAAAGAAAGCAGGACAGCCTTGCAACCCTCTTTGCACAGTATAGTCTGAACTTCTCGCGTACTTCTTTTCTTACCTACCGGCATGAAGCATCATCACCCTTGACAACGCCTTTGATGTGTCCAAGAAAATCATAGTCTGGTGTGCAAGTCTGTAGGGAACATTTTTCTGTGGTGTTTCTTACTTTTTATCTTTGGGTATATATATATATATATATATATATATATATATATATATATATATATATATATATATATATATATATATATATATACATATAATTCGGAGGTCGTGGGTTCGGATCCCACCGGCGACATGAGGTTGTTTTTTCTTCTGCTTTTCTAATCAATTACCTTTAAGCAGCAACGTATTCAGTAATGTACTAAATCGAACAACAGCACAAAAATAAATTAATTAATTAAAAATCCCCTGTGTCCCTTGGTTTCTGTGGCTGTTGGCTTCTCTCATATATATATATATATATATATATATAGTCCAGCGGAAAGAAAATCTTGGCACGGTCAAATGTAGTAAAACCGAATACCAATGTACGAGAAATTATCACACGGAAAACTGAAAGTAAAAACGTATCAGGCAGGTGGCTGCAAGGCGATATGTGTATCCCAGTAGTAGAGAGCAGAGCTACTTTCTGAGATTTAGTGTGTCGTCTACCTAAACTAGTACCGTGGCGTCAGCAGATAAACATGCATACACGGGGTTATTAAATTCGCATACAATCACTCCTGAAATAACTGTTCACAAATTATGGACAGCAAAAATCAAGAAGCAACAAATTATTCATGATCTCGGAAACACACGGCGGCAACGAACAGCTTAAACAGTAGCATTAGAATCTATTACCAAATCCGGAAAGAAAACCCTTGGCGCTTTCTGTGAACATTTAAAAAATAGAAAGGCGAAGCAGACGCGTATTGGGTTGTAAACATGTGAAGGCACTGAAAAAGAAACACGAATAACAGAGCACTAAGGGGGGTGAACATTTTAGCGTTAAAATGGTATGGAGCTTAATTTTCCCGCGCTTTCATTTAAACCAGAAGACACTGTATTTTAATAACTGAAATCTGATCAAATGAGTTTCACAAAGGCTGTCACTTATTCGAATCGAAATTAATTGAAACTCAAAAATAGTGTGACTGAAGTCATACTTCTGCTGTTTCTGGAGGGCCATATTTTGAAGATTTGGCTAAAAAAAAGCCATAATTTTGTAGCTCAATTCGCGTCAGTTACTACCCAAGACAAAAACGAAGTGCACACCACGCCATCTCAATCCTACATGAACGATCGCCGAGCCAGTTTTCCATCAAAGTAATGGCATGAAGTTCTAGGCTATTAGCAAAAGTTAAGAGTTATTCGATATGGTTGGATTCTTCGAAGTAGGCTTAAATATATGAATGTACATAGCAGTTGGGCTGAACGCAAAATCATTTTCACCCTTTACTGGGCCCACAGACGGCTCCTATATGTTTAAAGGTGCATGGCGACGCCGTTTTACCGACGTGTCACCTTGCAGGGTATGCAGGTGGTTGCCACAAGGAAGTGAACAGTCACCACACAAAGAAAATTATGAACTAACAATCCGATCGGTGCGGCAGAGTATGCGTTAGCATTACTGTTCCCCCGGACGGAGTAGTCACTGCCACTGACGGGTTGAGATCGTACAAGCGGGTGCCGTGATCCAGTCCCTCACTCACAGTTTGACACATCGTACCCCCTCTCTACTCTCCCACCTTCTCAACCTGTCGCCTCCCACCCTACCTTTGTCTTCCCTGTCCCACTGTCCCTTCCCCTTTCCTCTCAAAGTTGAAAAGAGATTTCTCTCTCTCCTCTTTGCCACCTACCAACCGAGGTTTCAGACGGATGGTCATGACATGCCCAAAGATTCTGGTCAAATGCATTTTTGAACAAGAAAGAGTTTACGAACGCAATTTTTTCATATATTGTAAGACTTCGCTATGACAATCAATATATCCGCAGACCTCCAGTCGACAGCTTGCATTTTTATGCTATTAACGTTTTTGCAATCGTCAAAAGCGTTCTCCATTGGTTTTCTATGGCAGTCTTAACCGCTACATTTGAGCGATGTAAAAACTTTAAAAGATAGAATTTGGTACACATCGGAAGAATGGACCATTACCTTCCTTCAATATTTCCATAACAGTACCTTGCAATTTTACGATATTCAAATTTTTTGTTCAAGATTGTTGGACATGCTTTGCGACATGGTGGCTCTAAGGTTAACGCATTACAATAATTTTGTTGTTATTATTGCTCTGGAATTGAATATTTTTTAGCGGTATTTCTGTCCAGAGGAAAAGTATCTAAAAGAAACAAAAAGTGTACCTATAACTTAGACTTGTCATTAATCATTCGTTGAATGCTCAGAATTTTCTCCTTTATTGTTTGTTGCTGCCGGTGTGCACGACACAGCGATGCGACGTGAGTATTCAGAAATGTCCGCGATATGACAGCGACAAGCAGATCGGAGCGACTGCACAATGGCTTGTTCTACTATATGACATTGTTTTTCTGTCTTGTTAGGTACTATCTTGTTAGGACGAGAAAGACGTTCTTCCTTCGGTTACGAGAGCGGCCCTACACCTTGGCCAACGGTTGTGGCCGCTAGAACACTCTCCGACTTCTTCGGCCTGCCTCGGAACGGCACTGCTGCACACGCCTCCCGTTTGTCTGAGAGGCTTTCGTCGACATTCCTTTTCGCTTGAGTAAGAAGTACTACCCTTTCTTTTCCGTCGCACAACTTCAAGAACGCCTGTGTTCGTTTCCGCATAGTCATTGTAATAATGTTTACCATCTAACTCCTAGTTAGCACGCGTATATCCTAGTTTCTGCGCCCCTAGCTCACAAGGCAGACAGTGCACTCATGTTTACCCTTTTTCATTTCGTTCCGTCAGCGGACAAACCACGTCGCGTGTCGAACACTCTCATGGCGAGAGGGCCCGGTGGTAATATTGGGGTCGGAACTTAGGCCTTGGAGGGCCGAGCACTCGAGGAATAGGCACCGAGCGCTTCTAGGAAGGAGATGCTAGGTTTATGCTCAACCGCCCTTATTTTGTTTCTTTTTTGCCTTTGTTTTGTATATTTCTCGCAATCTACGTAATTCACCAAGTTGGAACCCCTTCCCCACGACAACTCAGTATAACCGGGAGGCGCGCGCGCACACACACACGCACACGCACACACACACCCGTGCGCGCACGCACACACGCACACGCACGCACACCCTAGAGAAGAGGAGGGGGCCAGATCACCAGGGGCAGTAACCAATTAATTACGCTCTAATTATCAGGAAATACTGAACTGAATTTAACTGGAATTCTCTTCGAACAATGCGTCTGCGGTACATCAGAGAGGCAAAACATAGGGTAAAGTTGAACCCTACAAATTTAGGAGGCCCTTGACACTGCGTATATAAAAGCTAAGTGGCAAGCATTGGCAAATGGCGATTAGTGAATTAAATCCACGGGAAAGATATATATGTCTCTGACAAAACAACGGTATGCGTGGAAAAACAAAGATATAAATAGAATGAACGCAAAAGAACTGCTTAGCTCTTCCCTTGCCGCGTCTACTCAAATCGTTCAATTTCAACCATGGCGCGAAACTGCCCAGTCTGCGCGGTCCGGGCCGCTTTTGAACAAATGATCCATTCAGGATGCTGGAGAGGAACTGTACCTCAGTTTCAGGTTTTTTTTTTTTTTTACTGTCCGCCGTGTGAGGGAGTATTTTTATACTGCTTGCGAAACATGTCAACGCGCAGTGATCACGATGAATACGGGGTCCAAAAGGACGTACTCGTCTCGCATTGACCTTTCCTTTATTCATTATTCATTCTTCAAAGGCCCCGTTAAGGGCTGCTATTACATGAGAGGTGGGCATCCGAAACGGCGGTCGGGGTTAGAGGTGATTTTCGATGGCGGTCTTGAATGCATGATGACCGGCTAAAAAGGCGACGTGGGCAGGAAGGTCGCTCCGGTTAAGGGCTGTGCGCAGAAAAAAAAAAAAACTAAAAAATGTGGTACGGGCGTGCTGGGGATAAACAGCTCGGCAGTGGTAGCATACACGATGGGCAGGACGGATGATGATGTCCAATGACTATATATGCAGAAAACGTACGATAGAGGCAGAGACGTGCTAGTTTACGGCGGAAAGATAAGGTTTACCGATTAAGCTGGGGCTTTAATTTGGTAGCATTAGTTCTATAAGAGTAATTAGAAAGCGTAAATCTATCCGCGCGATTCTGAACGGATTCGAGCAAATCGACTTGGTTAGTTTGGTGAGGATCGAATACAGAATGTGCATACTATAGTTTGGGTATGGCAAGTTTTACGTACACGGTAAATTTTGCAGCAGGCGGGGCTAAGGCATGGTTACGGAGTAAGTAGCCAAGAGTGCGATTAGCATAAATAGTAATTTGCTTAATTCCACTGCACCAAGGTAGGTCCCGGAAGATGCGAATGCCTAAGTGCTTACTTGTGCCGGTTAGGTTTAGAGGACAGCCTTACAGGCGGTAGGTTGGAGTTAGATAGTTACGACGGTGATCAGCAATGAAGTTAGCATGTAGTTTCATAAGCCAGCTATCACCACTCTTGAGTTTTGAGGAGGTCGTCCTGCAGAGCGGTAACGTCAGACAGGTTAGTTACGGGCCAGTACACCACGCAATAATCTGTAAAAAGCCGGACGTTAGATTCAACGTTAAGGCACAGATCATTGATATAGATTAGGAAAAGAAGGAGTCCTAGTACGGTGACTTGAGGAACACCTGACAGTACATGGGAAAGGGTGGTTGAGTAGTGGTTGGCAACGACGAATTGGAGACGATTGCTCAGGAACGGCGGTGTCCTCGCGTTTCCTCAGAGTGAATACTTGACTTTATAGATGCAACTGACAGCTTTTAGCGAAAAGATGACGTCCATTCACCTGATATCGACATGTGGCTGTATGTAACTTTCATTTTCGCCGCTGTCGAAGAAAGGCGCTGCTTTCCGAGCACTTATGACGGTATTGGGCATGCTCTCAACTATTCCGTGTTGTGAAGCGGTTCGAGTTTTCTTCAAGATAACCCCGCTCTGCGGCTGGCAGCGGAAGCCACTGGGGTCCCGTACTAAGGACTCCACCTAGAGTTTGTGAGGGGATGGGCACTAAGTCTGACCCCAGAGCAACCTCCATGTAACTCCCTCTTTTCAGAGGAAATAAACGTTTTTACCATCACCACCAAGGTAACCCGGAGTCGATATTGGAACGCATAGTGCACACAGTGGCACAGGGGAGTAGCGCTCAAAGCGCTTCGCGCAAGCAAACGCTTTTTTTCACTGATCGGAAGGTTACACAAGGCATGGGAAGCCATCAACATTGTACCATTGTTGAAAATTAACTTGGTTTGACATTACTTGATTTTATTAAGAGCCTGTGTATGTTTCAGTACTCGTTTACGAAAAAGGATGGCATAAAAAGCATTATATATTTTTTATTCCCCTATTTCCTGAATGAATGCAGTTCTTACTTTTGCGGGTTTTTTTTTCGCAAGTCTCTCAGATTTCGCCAATCGGCGATTTTTTTTTCGTCGTAAGCAATTCATATCCATATTTTTTCTTTATTCCATTGAAGAGACAGCTCTATTAGTTATACTAGGATGCACTGCAATAAAGTTAAATGTTTGTATTTACGGGTTAAAAATTGTTTCACGCACACAACCTTGAAAATACCTGGTTTGACGCGATAAGCAAAAAGTTAGCAGAAATACACCAAATAACCAAAATTGCCAACATCCAGAAGAAGGGGCGAAAATCTTTTCAATATAGATAAAGAAATTCCTCAGACTTTTCATCATTCGGTGCCCTATAGCTAATGCACTGTCGCGGGCGTCGGCGTTCCTAACTATGCAGCAGCCGCCGATAGAGTATAGTGTTGTCCGTGTGCGTTCCATACCTTCGAAAGAAAGCCTTCGTCGGGAAGAGCGCAGCTTCACAATAGGCCGCGTACCCAGGAATTCTGGTCAAGCGTATTCTTCTACGCGCAGTTTTATATGAACGCAATTCTTTTATGTATTTTCTGATTATACTATAACAATCAATACGTCCGGAGATTTCCCCCTCGGCAGACCTACATTGTCTGACGTTCTTGTGCTCGTCAAAAACGTTCCCCTTCGGGTTTCTATGGCAGCCTTAACTTCTCGATGCGAGCTATGGACAAACTTAAAAAGGAGTGCTTTGCTGCGCGACGGATAATCGAACCATTAACTTCAGTATTTCCATAACAGTACGTTGAAAACGGAGGTGCCTCAGAATTAAAACTCATGTCCAATAATGCTGTATTTGTGAAGGCAATCGTGGCGGCTCCTCCGAGTGTCTGTTGCAGTTCGCTTGGCTCTTGTATAGGATCGCCGACACCTCGTAAGAACGACGGAGCAAGGTTTTCAGGAAAGGAAAGGAGCACTAGCCTGAATGCGCCATGTGCTTTCTAGTGCACTAGCGCCGTACACTGCGTGCAGACTTTCATTCCTTCTCAGCATTTCTCATTGCACCGCACTGCGATGTCCCCCAAGAAGACACGCAGTGAAATAACCGCAGCAAAGACGAGGAGCGCGTGACGTGGACGGGCTACGGAAGATGGAGGGAAAAAAAAGTAAGAGAAAGGACCATGTTTACTGAGGTCAACAACAACAATTATGGCTTGGTTTGGTTTATGGGGCTTTAACGTCCCAAAGCGACTCAGGCTATGAGGAACGCCGTAATGAATGGCTTCAAAATTTCGACCACCTGGGGTTCTTGCATTGTTACCGCACAGTATACAGGCCTCTAGAATTTCGCCTTCATCGAAATGCGACCGCCACGACCGGGATCGACCCCGCGTATTTTAGCTCAGCAGCCGAGCGCCACAACCACTCAGCCACCGCGGCGGCTTATACGCGTGCATATGAAAACAAAATTTAGTAAACGGCTAACCACGGCTCCCAAAGACACCGAACGTATTCGGTTCCCGATTTTTCAATAGTGGAGATATGACGCGACAGCCATTACTTTCATGAAATGAGAACATAGCTTTATTTTCACTTTCTCCCGTCAGACGCGCAGTACTGGTCTGACAGAGAAACTGGACATTCAAGAAGCTGCAGAAGGCTGCACGGCCTTCTCAGTGCGATTCAGGCTTGCCTCACCGAACGCCGCGCGGGAACGCGACCCCCACTGCAGTCCAGCGAAGTGCTCCCCCTCCGACCCCTACAGCAGGATTGATTGCCACCGACTCTCTGAAATATATTAGTTGGAGGCCCCGCTCTCGGGGTGCAGGCGTGCAGGATCATGATATGCAGGCGCTCATTTTTTGGTGCCTATAAGGTTGTGAGACGCCCGTCGTCACTGTGTTGTTGCTGTGTAAACTTTACTGCGCGGAGAGAAAAAAAAAAGAGAAGAAAAGCGTGGTGTTGTGATGGTCGACGCCCTAGCCGGAATTATCGACGCCTCGGGCAGCGTGTTTGTGGAACACGATCAGCCCTCCACTCTGCCCAAGAGCTCACTTCGATTGCCGATCCGCGTCTGAGTGTCACAGGTGCTTATAGGCCTGGGTCAACATGGTCGGCGCGTTTGAACGCATGCGCTCTTGAGCGCTCTGTTATCGGCAGGCTCTGTGTTTTTGTTTTATAGCATTCGGCCTTCTGACAGTTTCAACAACCGGCGGGAGCCGCGGGAAAGACCACGTTTGACCGCACGAGCATCGTAGGATCCTGCGTTTTCTTTCCACGGCCGCCGTTTGGGCTCACCACAACGCCTGCTCCTTCACCTTTCCTGTGGACGAGACATACACCTGAGACATGTAGACCGACCGCCGCTTACAATCGCTCTGGGATGCGATATTGCAGAGCAAGGTAAAAAGGAGAGGAGAGTCCCGGGGGGCGCTGTTTGGGCCTCGCTTTCATTTTACATCGTTTTGTTATTTTCTTAGGGCAGACACATCTGTGCATTGGAAAAAGGTTAAACTTACGTGCAGAATAAAAATACAGTAACTTCGCGTACCAGTTGTCCACATGGTTGTAGACAAAGAAACTAGCGGCAGCAAGACGCACGACGAGAAAAGAGGAAACACGCACTGCCACTGTATCTGAAACTAAGCCACGGTTGTGCTTTAGGCGGTGCGGGCTGGGTGATATTATTTTTATTTCTCTTAACCACCCACACTAACTTTTGTATCTGCAACTGATTTATCAGCAGCCCTTTCATCAGACTTAAATGCGTTATGTGCGCGTGCGCAGATGCCATCCACGACTGCGAGAAACGAGCGAGTGAAATGAACATCACTGAAACAAAAAAAAATTAAAGCAGAGTAAAAATAAAGCGGTGAAGCACTTGCTGTAACCTCACCTTCTGCCTTCTTCTCTCCTTTATTTCACTCAGATACGAACGGCATCAACCCACCATCGGCCCCGACATTACCGTTCCGCCGACGATTGGTGTTGAAAAAAAAAAAAAGAGAAATGAATAAAAAGGACACGTATGCGCAATAAAATGAAAAAAAAAAAAGCAGTTCAGATCTGGCTCTCTTATCTGTTCGGTAGGCCGCGACGAAGCCCGGTCGAGGGCACCGCACCCTTCCGCCAACCGACGGCCCCTTCTCCGCGTATATATGCCACCGGCTCACGTCTGATATCGGCTGTGCGCGCGGGGGATAATAAAAGCGCAGGCGCGGAATACTGCTGACCGCACCGGTGCCGCCGCTGTTCTGGGAGTCACGTTCGAAGCGCCAGAGAGGCGCTAACGATCCCGCTGGGAGCAGCGCGGCGGCCAAACTTTCTTCTCCGCTCCGTGCTTCGCGGGGGCGAACGCCCGGGCGAGAGGTGAAAGCACGCGTGGAAAGTTGGCCGCGGTTCGGACGGCGCCGAATTTGTAAACGAGAAAGGCGATCTTGATTGATTGATGCACTCGATCCGAGCTGCGAGTACGGATCCCTGCCCTCGGTCGCGTTTCCATTTTATTTCTGTTAGGCCTTGGAACTGTTTGTTTTTTCATGATCCGCAGGTCGAGCAAAATAAATCGAGCTCGTTTTGCAGCGTAACAAAAATTAAAATACGCCTGGTCGTGCGTTGCCCCGCCGAAAGCTCTCGCTGACCAATTCCGAGTGACGCGGTCTTGGGTTTCCTATATAATGTATTTTCGCCGCTCATAAGGAAAGGAGAACAACAAAAAATATGGCCATTTTCCAGGCGTGTGGAAAGATTCGTGGAAAGGAATTACCAGGCGGCAAGCTTACGGGCTTTATGATGTCCTCAGAAAGAGCCTGGAAATGTTTCCGCGGGCATCGACGCTTCGTGCTTGCTTGATTTAGGTGCTTCTAGGCAATATTTCATGCAACCAAGGTCTCTTATTTTGTGGTTGTCGTTGCTGTGATCTGCACGCTACTGGAAATAAAAGAAGAAACGCAGATTTGCTGGCAGGCTAATGTAAGAAGAGGAGAGGTGGCTCGACAGAGTGCTCGGACCGTTTCGTAATTACATTTGCGTGATGGAATACTAATCGGCGACGTTTTAAGCCGTCTGGCGTTTTGCTGGCTGGCTCTCACGAACATGCGACCCATTAAAAATGCGTACCAAAATCACTTCGACAAATACTTTATACAGAATATGAAAAAATTGGCAGCGGCTGAGCTGTGGTTAAGCCGGGATATACAAGCGAAAAGGTTACGCTTGGTTTGACGTCATGGCTGTCGCAGTTCGCGCACCATGCACTGGGAGCACCACGATAACGGTGGAGGCGTTCGGCCGTCCACACACTGCCTATACGGAGGCGGAGGAGGAGACGCGCGTGCAGTGAATACGGTTGTCTTAGAAGGTTTCTTTAGAGACATATACTGTGGTGTCCATTCCTTTCGGGTGTACACCAAGATATGAAAGACAGGCATTTCCTTTCCTTAAAACCAATTTTCATTTCATTTTCCTAAAGGCCCTTACGGCGCGGTTCGGGTGTCCACCTAGATATGAGAGTTTCCTGGCACACTCTTTGTCTTTTATTTATTTTTTATTTCTGATATTTATTTCTTTCATTTCTTTTTTTACTCTCGTTTCTGTGCTTATTTTTATTTTTTTTTATTACGGAGTCGGCGGCCACCTGCGCTGCGCGTGACGTCGCTTGCTTTCGCGCATGCGCAGAAGTGGCAAATCTGGCCTCCGGCTCACGCGAAGCGCGGTGTTCACGAGCCTAGTGAAGCTTTTCGCTTTAAAATTGGAATGGAGTATAAAAGGAAAAGCTGAGAACACCGACTAATGCGTCCTTAAAGATGACAGCAACATAATGCAACAATGTGCGTTGTACAGGCGTGAGCTAATGTGGACAGACCATGGCTCCGGCGGTTAAATCAAGTCGGCCTTTAACATTCCGGAGCGCCGTTGTTTGACGCCGCGTTCTCCGCTACTGCGCGAGAGCGCCAGGTCCAGGACACTCAACGATGAGCGCTCCTTTTCGTCGCGACCGTCAGCAGAAGAGTAGCCGAACGCCACACTAGAAATTTATCAAGCGGGACAGAACACCCGCGCGAGAGCGAAGTTTTTCGGCACTCCAGACACCCTCATAATGAGACAGACTGATAGATAATTATTAACCAGCCCTTTGTATCGAGGTGGTGACAAATGTCACCTAGCCATTAATTCCTAGCGCGCTCAGTATCATCGGGTTAACTGCTAATTTTCTCCCGGTTTTTAAACTACTCCATTTACCTTCTAGCCGCCGCGGTGGCTCAGTGGCTATGGTGCTCGGCTGCTGTCCCGAAAGACGCGGGTTCGATCCCGGCCGCGGCGGTTGAATTTCTTTGGAGGAGAAATTCGAGGCCCGTGTACTGTGCGATGTCAGTGCACGTTAAAGAACCCCAGGTGGTCGAAATTTCCGGAGCCCTCCACTACGGCGTCTCTCATAGCCTTAGTCGCTTTGGGACGTTGAACCCCATAAACCAAACCATCCATTTACCTTCTCCACCAATCTTCTAGTCGTCACTTGCTTCTACTTTTTGAAAACTGAGCTCGCCCTGGCTATTCCGAAACCCTAGTGACGGTGGCATCGAGCACTGAGGGTCTTACTGGATAAGAATATTTTCTATCGTCTTTCTGTCTTGCATGCTGTAACAGAAAACGTCATCCCTGGTGCCAAATTTTTGCCGGTAACACTTCGTCCTCAAGCACACAGCCCTCGCCGCGAAGAGAAAACCACTTCTTCTGGGATTCTCACAAAAGTTTTCTCTTTTAATCTTGATTTAGCCGTCCTAGAGAGCTCCAACATTGGCTTATCCAGCATTTTATTTTGCCAGTGAGCACTTCCTGGGAATCGCAATTTCTGTCTAGTTCCATCTAGCTCCATCTGCCATCTAGTTCTTCGCGTCCATGTGTACGTATAGTATCGACACTTCATCGGTATAAGTGCCTGAAAAATTTTACCACCCATCGCTTCTCATTCATATGCCTCAACCTTTCTTCATACTGCCCCTTACTTTTTGCCTTACGTGTTTCGAATCTTTGCCATCACATATCACTTCGAACTGCTTCATTAGTAGTGTTTCCATCTGCCCCCAAGACAAGCCTACCGACTATCTGCTTTATTTCAAGTGCCGAATTTGTTGCACATCCTAAGCACACCACAGCGTTTGCAAATGTCAAGCCCGGTGCCATGCGCCTTTCCAAATTCCCCGAATAACTTCATAATTGTTAAAACCCCATAGCGCGCGATTCTTCATGACAGCTGCGTTTTTTTTTTGCTTTCTTAACTAACTTGCTTTTTTGCTTTCTTAACTATAGGCAGCTAAGCTTTTTAGGGTGATCGTACCAGACTCATAATTATAAACCCTATGACTCCCGATTTTTAAGCGTTAAACCTCAGTCCTAGATCCTCTGAATCTTTTCCGCATGCGAAATCTTGATGGCCTCTCGCGCCGTCTGCTAGAAGAACGATGTCATCGGCATATAACAATAACTGTATGCGACTTGTCTCCAGTTATCCCTTTCCCGCCACGACATTGTAAGCACTAATCCGTTCTTTTCTAACTTCCGTTAAATCTCCCTGATGTAGAGCATAAATAGGAGTGGCGATCAGCGACATCCATGCCATAGTCCCTTTTCAACGTCAACTTTTTCTGCACTTTCTATTTCCTGCGAATTTTGCAGCTACGTCGTTCTGCGTGTAAATGTATTGCAAAAAAAAACATATTGTTTCACTGCCCACACCGGCTTTTTCCAGAATTTGCCAAGACAGTGAGTGGTTTACATTGTCGTAAGCCCCTTTGATATCTAAAAACGCCATCCACAGTGATCGTTCTTCACTTGCAGCATTTCGATGCATTTCGACGGCCCCGTGTCGCAGAAAAGCCGATGTCGGCGTTGCCGTCGGTGTGACGGAAAAATCCGGACTGGTCGAAAAGGTGGCTGTTACGAGAGGCTCCCACAAATGGTGCCAGCCACGCCGCCGGCACATCGGATCTTCAGCGATCGGAGCAACCGCGAGTTAGGTAGTGTTCCTATATGTGCTGCCTCTGCGCGCGAGCATTACAGCAACACTACCGTGAGCAACGCGCCAAGCGCATGGGCCATCGGCCGCAGTCTTCCTCCTCACCCTCATATAAACGCGGAGCAGACGACGACACCTCAATAACTAACAAGCGTCGCCTCTCAACCTGCTGTGCAGCTGACCCATAGCTTATCCCTAGTAGCCACGCCTATATAGCCTACGCAGGAATCGCATCCCTGACTGTCGGGTTGCGATTCAGACACACTACCGCTGCGCCAGGCAGACACGCTCGTACGGCTTGGTTAAAGCGGGGCTGTATACTATGTACACTGTAAGAAATGTGTGTGAAATGACAGGCATTTTTACGGAAATTTTCTGTTGTCTTACAGAGAATATCTGTTTTGCGCCCTTAACAGAAACACGTTCACGCAAAAGAAAGTAATTTTCTGTTTTTGGAGCCGCAACACGCCCATTTCAACGAAAGTTGGTGACGTAAGCACCGCCGTTACACAAAAAAGTATTCCGAAAAACCTTTGCTACTTTTCATCAATTACGTTACATATTTTAAGCGTCAAAAAGTTTCTATGCGCAATATTAGCGCGCAGAATGAGAAGCAGTACTATTTGCTGCGATCCTGCATTCATCGATTGACGGCATCATGGAGGACGGCATGAACGTGAGCCGGGAGCTAGGATAATACCGGCGTGCTGTGTCCGTGATTTTCACCGATCAGACCGTTCGCACACAAGGTGAGTGGTGCGCATTTTTACCGGCATTAATGATACGCTTTTTGTCGTCTTTTGGGAGTATTGTTGCGGGCTTGTACTGCTGTTGAACAGGGCAGTGAAGATAAATCGCCGGCGGACATTGAGCGTGCCCACCACAGCCGCTTCACCGCCGATGCGTCACTGCTGCTTTACTGTGTCTCACAAAAGGTGCACAGAGCGCGGAAGAGAGAGGAACACAAGCGAGAAACACGAAAGAGTGCGATAGTTTGCGGGAAAATGCACAAATTTTGCTTTGTCTGGAGATATGCACTCCTAAAAGAACCGAGTGAGTAAGCGCGGGAAATTTTAGGCCAGGGAAGTACGCGATTGGTTAGCGGAGGAGGACGTCAAAGAGCGCGGGATTTTCAAATTCGTTTCTCGTCTAAGAAAGGATCATAAGTGTACGTTGTGTCTTTTTATTTTTATTTACGTTTATTCATGCCGGTACAAGTAATGCAGTAATTGTGTTCATTTTGTAAGATTTAACTGATCTTATCTTTGGGCCGAAATAGCGTTGCACGGGTCAACGCAGGCTGAAAAGTTTCTACACAGGCGTTTCAAATCCCGTACTTGCGCTGCCACAGGGAAGTTTTTCAATGGCACTGATGTCAATGGAGCCGACATTCGAGATTTTTGAGCGCCTTCGACACTCGAGCTCAGTCCGTATCCTCCAATGTCAATCGCATCGCTTCGGCCAGCCCGTGGAATAGGTCAAGGGAGGAGTAACTTTATGAAAGATGGCCAAATTATGCATATTAAAATACAAATTAAAAAGGGGGGGGTGGAATCCTAGGCTAGAGGCGCGAGCCACCGCCCGATACGAAGGGTTAAGCCACTACCATCCATACATCCGCCTGCCCACAACCGTGCCGCGCGTGTCTGCTTGGGCTCTGTGGCTGTTGAATACGATATCTGCTGCTTGCGTTTTTCTGGTGCTTCTTTATTAAATAGTTCGTGCACTCGCTAAATGGGCGCTTCGAAATAACAGTACACCATTCAGCATTCACTACGCGAGCTCGAACTTTCCGCAGCACTGCGCCGATCACGACGACTGCGCACCTTAGTACCTCGTACTATGCTACTTAAAACGTAGTCATTTACAAACAGTTTGCTCGGTTGCTTGAGATAAAACGCAAGCTGCGCTCTACTTATGTTAAATAATTCCCCTGTGACCTAGTAGTGTGACATTTGAGGGGGCTGGCAGGTTCAAGGTTATTCACTACCGGTCGGCCGGATTAACTGCACTGCGAGGACAGTCTCTTGACACCACTCGATGGAGGGCCTCTTTTGCTCTTAAGAGGCATTTACACTGTGTTCTTGGGCTGCATTTGACTAAAACGGTGCAATGTTTATGTATTGTACATAATCCAGCACTTGTAAATGCCTATGCTGATTTTTAGGGCCTTTATATGTGGTTGACGCTTATTTGTATACACTCCAAAGCATTTCACCACGCATTGTTGGGAAAAATAACAGCCTGAGCAAGCGCAGAAATGACTTATTTATGCTTATACTCTGCTGAATGCTTATGCTTATTTGTAACTGGTTTAAAGTTGCAGCTTTCACATGGTGCTACTTTAGTAGACAATTCTTATACGCATTTAACTCCCTCTTATGCCAGGGATCTTCCAGTGATGACGACATCGGGGACATGCCATGTTCTCCTTTCATCATTGCAAAAGGTATAACTCTGTGGTACCGCACTCGGGCGAGCATTCCTGATTTAAAACTTGTTTGTGCAGGAGGCAGTTTCCTTACTGCGAGGCGCTTCACCATATGCACCGACACCCTGCCAGTGATGCACGCAGCCAACCCATGCCAGGCTTTCAAGCTCATGTTTTTGGTGCACTTTGCTTTAAATGTTGTGTACCCCAAGGAAACAAGCCTCTGCCTGGAGTTCACACAGCAGTAAGTACCTATCTCGCTTGTTAACTGAGTTGTGATAACCTTTCTTGTTTTGGTTTTGCCACTTCTCAAATACGCAGTGATAATAAAAGTTATAGGTAGATACCACTTTATCATAAGACCTATTTATGAAAATGCTAACAAAGTGCAAAAGCAATTTTTTAAAAAGTAAGAAAATGTTTGCTGAACCCAGGCAATGAATCAGCTATGGAATGAAATTTTGCTGCTGCTGCTGCTTGGTTAATGCAGCTGGTAAAATAGCGGTCTGAAAAAATCTGTGGAAAGGAAAGACAGATAAAACTATTTTTTGTGGAGTTGATCTTCAACCACTTCTTCACAGATTATGGCTATACTACCTGCATTGCATGGCGCCCAGTCACTAATATGAAAGGGTTGGAAGGGGTACATGGTACTATATTGCGTCTGAGATTATGTAGCAGTATATGGCTATTTTGGTGGAAGTCATACACGTTGCTTGCTCATAGGGGTCATAGATACTTGTCCAGAGGAGCACAGCACCTGGGGGAGAGGATTTACTGAAGAGTGTATATGTGCATGCAATGCCAGTAACCCTTTTGTGGCCATGTAACCATCCATTGTTTATGGATAGATTTGAATGTGTCGCCATGCAGATTTGATGGATTTCACGTCGTAGATGGTACTTCGCAGAAATTGTCAGCGTTCTTTCGCTATTAGTAAGTACGAGGACTTGTGTTCATGTAAATGCGATGAACTTTGTGATGGTTTGATCGCATTTACACTACGGCTGCTGGAGCTTCTTTGATCTCGAGCTCTGACAGCTGATGTGGTTCTGGCGTTATTTGGAGGGTATGCTATATTTTGTATTTTGTTTTTGTATTTTGTGGTGCTTAATCGGTGTTCGGATAGGATAATTGATGAGGATTTAAATATTTGTCCAATGTCTGGTGCTTTTCATTGCTGTATTATGTGGAAACACATTTGTCTTGTAATCTAAGCCAATTTTTAATACTCTGCACTTTAAAATAAAAATTTGAAATATGAACACACTTATAGTGGAGACAACTTATGCTCAGAAGAATAAAGGTTATGTTAACCATTTGTGTTAGAGAAATGGAACAGAAAAAGCAAAGATAGCTTCATAAGTCGCATTGAAGCTGGACTTTCTTCAAGAAGAAATCAGCTGCCTCAAATAAGAGCAAATCTATTTTGATTGTAGCTTTTGAAGTTTCAGTATGTAGTTTTTTGCTGTGAATAGATCACGTATACTGTACATTACCATTGGCCACTGTGTTTTCCCGTCTGTTCAGTATTCAGAGGATTTTGACTTAAATAGTCGGGGAAACCATGGAAAAGTCAGGGAACTGGAAGAAAGTAGCTTGCTTGACACCCTGGTTTAGTGGCGGGTCATGCATGGTGTTTGTACTTATCATGTCAGTCAACATGACTGAAATCATGGTGTAAGTGTACAAGCCTTTGCAACCACAGTGCTTCATTTTTGCAGCCAATGTTATGAGCACACTAAGTCAATGAGGCTTCCTTGTTCACGTTAGCAGTCATTTTGTGAGTTCTGTCAAAAAATAATCTTCTTTAGCTCCAGCATTTTTTGGAATTGCATTCATCTGCTAAGTCTTTTGTTTATATAACTCACAATGGGGTTATTAAATAGAGCAGTGAAATTTTTGTATGGTGTGCTCTCACTACTGACTGCGAGAGTAGGCTGTGGCTAAAGGTACGCCGGATGGACCCGGTGCATTTCCTCCCCTTAGTACGTTGGGTAGACCCGGAGCATTTTTTTTCCAAATACATCGGACAAATCGGACTTTTTCAAAGTCCGGCCATTTGATTCTTGCCTGGCAGTCTGCTCGATTTACTCTCATAGTTCTCCTTTGAATTCTATGAGCATTAGTCATACCTTGGGCTCAAGAATGTTTACTCACTGCCCGGCATGGGCCAATTGGTGTTTGGCGCACATAATCTGAGAGCTCCATGCAATGAACTGCTTGATCGCATGACAAACACCATGTTCTCCGGTTGCACCGTTCACCACATGTCGTTTGATTAGGGTGTGTGAACTGCAAAATTATTCCTGGCTATTTCCATGCAGCATGGTGCACATGTGTGCTTTTCTGTTGTGCGCTGAAGTCCGCTATGTGAACTTGAAGGTTTGTTTACTTGCGACGATCCGCTGTCCCTCAGTCGAAGCTGAGTGCGTGTGCAGGATCAGTGCTCCAAATACACGTGTGGTGTGTGGCATTGGCTGAGAGGGGCCCATTGGCTCATGCTAAGCTCGAACCACTCAATATGTGCAAATTTCCGCCTGAAAGACCAAGCAGCGAGCTAGGCACTTTCCTTGTATTCCCCTCAGAAATGTCAATGTTGGCCCGGAAGTGGTCTGTACATGCTTCCTGCTTTGTGGTTGCTCCTCCACAATGTTCTTGTGTATTGTGGTGGAGTATCTCTTCGAGTCACCTAGGTCAACGCTGTAAATAAATTCCCCATACTATTGCTTTTGCATGGCTGTGAGGCATAATATAAATATTTTAGAGATGAATATTATATCAGGCCGCCGCGGTGGCTCAGTGGTTATGGTGCTCGGCTGCTGACCCAAAAGACGCGGGTTCGATCCCGGCCGCGGCGGCTGGAATTTCTTTGGAGGAGAAATTCTAGAGGCCCGTGTACTGTGCGATGTCAGCGCACGTTAAAGAACCCCAGGTGGTCGAAATTTCCGGAGCCCTCCACTACGGCGTCTCTCATAGCCTTAGTCGCTTTGGGACGTTAAACCCCATGAACCAACCCAACCAACCAATATTATATCTGGTGATAAAAAAGAGCTAGCATTATGTTTCTTATGTAATACGGATAGGTGCATCTAGGAATATGCGTGCTGTGCAGAGCATAGACGCTCGATCTAGCAAGCATTCTGCTGTGCTTCAGTGCTGGTGATAACTTGCTTAAATTATGAGCAGAGCTGACAGATTACAAGACCAGTGCGACAGCACCAAGCTGCTGGTGCACGCCGCATAGCTTGCTGCTTATATATGTGAACTGGTGCGAGCGATGGTAGTGCTGTATATATGCACGTGCAACCGGGTGTGAAGACATATATCGGGGATTTTTTGGGAGAGCTGGGCTTGTTTTACGTCATCTGAATGACAGCCGGCGATATAAGAATGGGAAAACTTCCATTTGAAACTCCTCACAAGTCACAATATGTGGCATGCAACTTGCAAATGCTTCGCAGAGAAGAGTGTTGCACGCAGCAGTAGTGCACTGGCTGGCAGCATCCACTATCATGTTGGATGAGATTTAGCCATGGGCCGGCAGCTACATCCTCCATACGCTCAGTGAGAATGAACAGTCTGTGAGGTGTATCTTTAGACACTGCAGCGAAAGAAAAGCGGAA
Organism: Amblyomma mixtum; assembly: GCF_055824585.1. Lineage (NCBI taxonomy): Eukaryota > Metazoa > Arthropoda > Arachnida > Ixodida > Ixodidae > Amblyomma > Amblyomma mixtum. The sequence continues at coordinate 34,339,421 of NC_143014.1, forward strand.
ATTAGAAAAGCGGAGAGTTTAGCTAGGCTTGTGTTGGATACATTGTGCTGCGGGAAGGACGAAAGAAGAAAAAGATGTAAAAAATTCTTTTTACACTATATGATATATGCAGATGTCTCCAGAGATGCGGAAAAGAGGGAAGTGTGCTTGGTATGCGTCCAATGTCTCATAAACAATGGCCAAGGGCAGATCTCTGAATGACATGCAACTTTTCATTTCCAGCAGTTTGTAGCTTTCATGCCAGTGCCCTTGCATGGAGTGAAGGACCCCATATTTAACTAAGTAATCAGTGATGACAGTTACCAAACAGCGCTTTGCCAGTAGCTTCCCAGTCTGTGTGCACAGGCGTATACGGTAGCAGAACAGTCCCTCAAAATACACAGTGATTCACAAGTACCACCTTAAGATGTGTCCCAGCCTCTCAGTAAGTGTAACCCCTGCAACATTGTGACATTGCCAGGTAATTTTGGCAGTATCACGTTGCCTCAGGGACGACCTTACCGCACCTTGTGTGAGCCCTTGCTGAGGCCCATACTTGCAAAGCCTCTCATTATTTCCTTTTGTTTATATTACCTTTTTACATTGCAATTTTTTTTCGGTATTTTTCAGAGGGAAGCCTAATTGTAAAACAAAATTGTGCTTTACAGTACATTACCGCAAGCTGTGCCCTTAGATGGCTGTAGCCTGAAGGGATACTGCAAACCAATAGCGGCACCCGGAAGTCGCCACCACAATGCCACCGAAGGTCACGGACCACCGACTTTGCAAGCAGATAGTACGGTTTAAAATATAGAAAAGCAAAGAGGCTTGCCACTGAAAGATGAGTTTAGTTACATGAACTGAAAATGCTGACACCTTCAGCTCCTCTTCTAAAAGTGCAGGCATAAGCAAAACATAGATATTATATGTCTGATTAAAATTTCTTTAATAAATCAACCAGTCCAAGGGACATAAATAGAATGGGCATCAAAGTGACACAAGTAGTATAGTTATTCAAAGAGAAGTGGCAGCAACAAGATCCCAGTAATGAAAGGACTGATAAAGTGCTTATTTGGTAAGAAACAGTCGCATAGAGTGAGCTCCCGACTTATCCAAGAGAGCCAGTTGTCGCTGTTGCAGTGCCCCAGAAGCACTTGCACTTGCGTTACGGGGAAAAAAAAACAATACTTATTAGATGGCGCAGCATGATGCACTTTTCCCCAAGGTATCTTTGCCACCATAGTACACATTCCTTTTCCAGTACTCATGAAATTGCTAGCCAGAAGGGAGGCATCAGAGGCAAAAAAGCACTCACTTCAGTCATTTCATTTTCTGTGAAATGCTTGATCACATTCTTCACCATCACGTGAAATATTTTATTCTAATTTGTTTTGCTGCAGTAGTGATCTACCACATCTGGCACACACCTAAGTGCTCTTTTATGACTTTGTCGTATTAACCAAGAAGCTCAGGTAATCGCAGAAAGTTTTCATTGTTTACAGTGAAAAGCTAGAGCAACACTTTCTGTTGGGCAAAGAGCTGCACAGAAGGCGGCAACGTGGATGCTGAACTGCCAACTTTTATATCAGATGAAACGGGGACAGCTATTTGTACACCTTCCTAGCCGTCAGATGCATGACAAAAAAAGCTAGGCAAGGTCCATTTGATATGAAAGCTTGTATCACGGAACACCAAAATAAGACAAAAACATTCGACAAGGAGATTTTTTTAGGCGGAAAAGACAGGGAATGGGCCAGCAAGAATTTGCGCAGCTGTATCTATGAAGCAGCAAAAAACCAAAGGTTGCGAAGAATGGCCAACAAGAAACATGCCAAAAACCACGATGAAAACAAGTGAAAAAATAAGACATGCTCTTAAAGGTTACAAGTGATAGAAGAGATAAAGAGCTCAGAGGGCAGCAAGTAACAGGCCAAAAAGCTAAAAAGTTAAAAGTGATAAAATTTTACAATGAGGGAAAAGACGAAGTGTAAAACCAGGAGCAAGTGGTGAAGGCAAAAAATTAAAAAAATACTGCTGAAGGCCCAGGATACACATGATGAGACAAGTGTTGTGTAGCTAAAACCAGGCATTGGATGGCAGGTAGGCTAGTTCTTTTTCTGATAATGAGTAATGCTGCCATCTTGGCATTCACTGTCGTAACTGTAAAATTTTGGAAACAGGACGTTTATCCGAATTTCAAAGAATGGAATTCATAGCGAAGAACAAAAACTCACTGGCTTGTGAAATCATCAAAGCAGGCAAGGTACTGGCAATGAAGGACCAGTGCATAAGGAAACCTTCAGTTTCATTATTTGAAGAAGTACCAGCCTATTTGTCATGCAATACCAGTTTTTATATATGCAACACTTGTCTCACCATGTGCACCCTCGTCCTTCAGTCGTATTTTTTATTTTTTGCCTTCACCACTTCTGGTTTTACATTTGGTCTTTGACCTCATTGTCACTTTTGCGACTTTAATCTTTTTACCCTGTTGCCCTGTAACGTTTTTATCACTTTTATTGGTTTTAGCTTTCAAGACCATGTCTTGTGCACTTGTTTCCACCCTGGTTTCTTCCATGTTCCTTGTTGGCCATTCTTCACTAACTTTGCTTTTCTGCTGTGTCCTAGAAACAGCTGTGCAGATGCTTACTGATGTATTCCCTCTGTTTTTTCAGACTAAAAAAACCACTTGTCACATTGTGTCCGGATATCTCCTCATATGGTTTCACCTTTTTTTGCCATGTGTGCTGACAGGAAACTGTACAAAAGTTGATCATTCAGTGCTTCAGTCCATGTGGTCCTCCTTCTGTGTAGTCTGTTGTCATTTTTTTTTTGCCCTGGTTCCTCACAGATTGCAAAAAGCCAGTCTGAACAGCCATGAAATATCGTATATGCTTTTTATCTTGATGAGGTGCTCTAAGACATACTTGAAGAGTTTCTTCGCTTGTGCCATGATGAGTTCATGCTCCTTGTTTGTGCATTTGCTATGCTTCATTCTTAGACTTGCCTCTGTGGAAGCTTGATATGGTGTGAAGTGATTTGTCAAATATTCGAGGCTTCTAAGAATCTGTGCCATGTGCCTCCAGTCTTTTATCCAGTTGCCGCTGGTGATTACATGGGATCCCTGTCAAAGAGCTTGCAGCAGAAACAGAATACTCTGTCTTAATAAGTTAAATATCCAGCGTCCACTGAAGACTGTTGTTTTTGAGGTGTCTTTGAGAAACCTTGTTTAGGATATATGGTAATGCTCACCTAGGAGAAATTGATTAAAAGGAAAGGATTCCCACTGGAAAATATTAAATAACAGCCATGTTGAACCTCATTTCTTAGATGAAAAATGTTCAAGGAATACATGGTTCTAATGTACCCCACCCCCCTCCTTCAAATCCCCCCCCCCTTCCAGTTGCACCCATGAATCTGCCCCTGCAATAACCACTAAAATGTCTTGAATGGTTGTAATATTCGGTCACGGACGGGACCGGCCGGATTTACTTTGGTGTTATCGTAGTCAACATGTGTTACGTTGGTGTACATATCCGTGAAGCAGCAGAGAAGCGGTATCCAGATTTTTAAGTTGTGCGTTAGTTTCCTAGAACCATGAGTACACTCCACCTGTCCCACTTTTCATGCAATCTCTCTTCTCTGGGTCGCTGTGTTTCACGATGCTGGCCTTCCCAGGGCATTTCCGCTTCTTTTGAAACCATTATTTAGCTCATGAAGCTGATGTTTTAGTGTTGCCTGCTCCGCTTTTAATAGTGACTACAAAAAAGCCAGCATAACAAAGTTTTGATAGCGTTAAATTGGGTGACAGGAAAATTGAAACCTTTTTCCAGTTGGATATGTAGAACTATGGGCTCACAGTAACTATGGGCTCACAGTCCAAAATCCTGTGAGTCTCAAAGATGATGATTAGCAAAAAGCCCAGTCTACATTTAGGTCTGTAATTAACGCCTAAAATCAAGCAGTGCTGCTCTGCAGCACTGGGTGCCTAAAAGAAGAACTAGCTATAATGAAATTCTCACAGAGCAGAGCATGCACAAGGGCGAGAAATGGTGCACACATTATTTCCTACCACCATTAAATGCAATACAGCTTGACACAGTCAGATGTGTTCCGATTTAGATAATGCACAGGGCGTGCTGAAGGCAGTATTAAGTTCACAGATGGAAAGAATCTGCACAACTGAGACGGGACAAGGGCTAAGCAGTGAACTGACAAAGCTCTCTTCTAAGCACAACTGTCCTCTCCTACCCCTTTCCCTTCTGCCGCAGCAGAGCTTACAGGTGGAAAGAATGTCATTTAGATGGTCCTGCCCGCAACAAACGACACCTGAAACTATGCCGCGTCTGTAAGGTGCATGCACCCTTTGCAACCCTCTGCAGTAGCGAGTTATGCACTCATTTTGGCATGCTTCAGGCATACATATTGTCTCCCTCATTCTGAAGAGCTCTGGAAATGTCTCTTTTGAAGGTCAAGGGACCGAGGGAAGGCGGGTAGAGGATGGGAGGATGTAGCATAACACCCACAGGGCAACTCAGCATCCCCATTTTGGTGACGTCTTGTGCGATTGCACCGGTCACCCTCCCCTAAGGCTGGCATTGCTCCCACTTGTCGGAGACAGGTTCACTGCTAATGGGAAGTTTGGGTTTTTTCTCTTTTGTATTTTGATTTGCATTCATTTGAGCGTGAACTGTTAGGCAATGCTTCATATTGTGACTATAGCTGGGTACAACTGAAGAATGCAGCAGCAAATGGCCCCTATGGTGTTGAATGATTCTGACGACTTCATTGTTAATTCCCATGCACTTGCTAATCCATCACACCAGCTGGCAAAGGGAAAGGATAAACCACAAATTAGCCAAAATAACCACAACATCGTAATGGTTGGTTGGTGCCGTCGACTGGAAGACTTCATTTTTGCGGTATTTGAGCCTACAGTCTTGAATTGTATACTATGCAAGATAACCCATGCATAAAGCAATGCATATTGTTGTGGCATATACCTCGCTATGTGTGCCTCAATAAACTGGCTCCTCAGTAAATTACGTGAGGATTGCTGATGAGAGATACAGCATTGTTATTGCTGCATTTGACATGAAGCTTTCTTGATGGGTGCGCTGTAAGCCGCACATATTTCTTCCAAAGTGCATCTGTAGGGGGAATTTATATGTGGAAGGAGTGAGGAGCCCAGGATGCTGTACAGACACGCTCAGCTGTGTTGACTAGCCTCAAGGACTGCTATGCGCGATAGTGAAAGTCCTTGCAGCCCAGTTTAAACTGAGCATAAGCCAGGATACTGAAAAAGGCTGTTAGTACTTGCATTGTTGAGGCCTGCATGTGAGCCGTACTAGCGGCGTATGGGGAAAATGCTACAGCACTGAATATGTGCGACTTCCAATGCTCAACGAAAAGTTTTATTCGAAGCTATTGCTTAATTTTGTTTTGATTCTGCCTACAGAGAATATTTTGTGTGCATTCTGCATGTGTCTTTAGCTGGGTTATTGCTTGAGGTTGTGGTCAGAAAAGTTTTTTACTCAGGGCAGCAGGCACTTTGCACTATTCTTGGACAGTGGAAGCTGAGTGCAGGTCTAAGAGGGTAACGTCACATTCACGTAACAGCTTGCTCTGCAGCACTAGACCTCATTTTAGACTTGCGTATCACTAGTTGGGCATTAGTAATACAAACAAGCCTCTGCTCAGTTCTGTTAATTCCATCACCACTAAAATGTGCATATCCCTCGTCATGCATCTGAATCTCTGTAAAGACAAAGCACGTCAATATGTGCTGCAAACTTACTTATTACCTGTCAAAAGATTTTTGCTTACGGCTGTACTTTCGGGTGACACAGAATAGGCATGCTGATTATTCGGCCTGTGTATACATAGACATTGCTACTCTGGTGTCAGAGAGCGCTTTGAAGGAACATTGAATGGAAACTGAAGTTGGCCTTTGTCGAGAGGCTACTGTCTGATTGCAAGGAGACTGAAATGGTGCTTTTACAAGCTACATAAAATGAAGAAACAAAGTGCAGGTGTTGTCATCATTGCCTCATTTTCTAAGTAGACTGCAATCTACTGACACGTCAGATTTCTGGGTGCAGATAACAAGGCCCTCCTAAGCAGCCCCGCAACTAACTTAAAAATGTGGTCATGAAGTCTTTTTCGGCGTATACATCAGAATTTGAATTTAGTGACCGGCAAATTTCTAAATGTAGTTTTCTCAGCAATAAATGCATTTTTTCGCTGCCACACTGACATCAACAAAATGGTTTGATTCGGTTTATTGGGGGTTAACGTCCCAAAGCGACTTACGCCATGAAGGACGCCGTAGTGAAGGGCTCCGGAAATTTCGACCACCTGGGGTTCTTTAACGTGCACTGAATTCGCACAGCACACGGGCCTCTAGAATTTCGCATTCATCGAAATTCGGCTGCCGCGGCCGGTATCAAACCCACGTCTTTCGGGCCAGCAGCCGAGCACCATAACCACTGAGCCACCGCGGCGTGCAAGAAATTGGGAAAATGCAGACAGAATGAATTTTTCCCAAGAACAACAGGTTTCATGGAGTTGTTTTTGCATCCCTTTAAAAACTAGTGTTGGAGTTCAGTGAGCAGCTTTCATGCAAGTAACAAAACACTATGGTTGTTAAAAACCTTATTAAAGTGAACATTTAGGAAAGCTTTATTTTGGCTTGAAGTCTGGTTTTGTACTGAGTACTAAAGACTACTGGATATATTCACTAGTGCACACAATGAAACTGAAATGTGGGCTACAAAGGAATTAAATTTTGGGGTAGGTGGAGGGGTGCAGTCTTCTTGCAATGTTTATTATTTCTTTGAAGACAGTATAGATATGCTCACTGTCCGAGGAGTAACAATGTTCTGTCCTTGTTTCAGGACCATTGCAGCTGTGAATCCTGTCCGGGGAACGAAGGCAGAGCACTCGAAGAAGAAGCAACACTGCCCCTCTTCAAAAGTTGCTTCCCTCATCATGCAAGACTTTGACTTTTAACTGTTGTGAAATTTGACAACTTTTTAAATCAATATTTTGTGTACGCTGTGATAAACCAAGCAGCCTGTGGCATGACTTATCATGCAGTAGTCACAAGAGTGGATGTACTATGTATAGAGAATCAATGTTATATGGTTACACTGGTAAATCAAACAGCTTGTGGCATGCTTTATGTCCTGTTGCTTCTATCTCACTTCATTTCGTACTAGTGTCAGGCAAGACACAATTTGCTTAAGATGCCTTATTTATGCTTATACTTGCTGTTACACTTGAGTGGCTGGTTGTATGAATTGTAGCACTACTTTCTATCTTGTCTGTGTTACTTTTTTCATTTTAAAGTTATTGTAGTCTCAAGATAAGACGTACTAACTGGAGTGAAAAAATGTTTTGCAGTTAAACTGTGATAAGGCAAACAGCCCATGGCATCCGTTATGTCCTGTTGCTTTCATCTTGCTGCTTAATGCAGCACTAGTCATGAGCAAAGCATATTTTTCCAATACTCTCCTTTTGCGTATTCTTGCCATTAGTTTAGTGACTGGTTGTGTTCATTGTTCAGGTATTATTACTCCGTGTCGTATTCATTGTATTGTATTACTATTTTAGAGTGAATCATGCCATTCTGTATGACAGAAAGGCACAGGTTTCGTTTCTACTCTACTTGCCATTACTGCATATTTTGCATGCTTTTACTGTATGCCTGTAGTGCAGGCAGGGCAACGTAAGTTTCTTTTTTTCTTCGGCCACCCTCCTACCGTTTAATTTAATTCAGTGATGCTGGAAGATATTACTGTATAGTAAAATATCAGCCATGATTGCATTGTTTAACACTGCATATTTTCCAATATTCTTGAATACTCACTTGCCTTTGCTTGTGATTGTTTAAAAGCGGTGAAATATTTTATTCTATTGAAATGTGGCAGCAGTCCTAATGTTCTGTATCTGTTTTTATGTCAGTCATTAAAAGATGACGTGAAAGAAATAAAGTGTGTGAAATAACAGAACATGGCGCTTCACAGAAAATTTCTGAGTCATGAAAAAAAAAGCTGTTAAATGACAGAAAATATGGTAAGAGAAAATGGAACATCACAGAATTTTTCTGTTAGCAGCAAATCGAAAAAAACCTGTGAAATGACAGAAAAAAGTAAAAAAAGAAAATTTCTGTCACCCTCACAGACATTTTCTGTTAATTGCCAACAAGAAACCCTGTGAAATGACAGAAAAAGTGAAAACAGAAAACATACAATAACAGAAAATTTCTATCGTCTTAACAAAAATTCTCTGTTAGTCGAAAACAGAAAAGATCTGTAAAATGACAGAAAAAGTAAAAAACCGAAAACATAGCATAAAAGAAATTTTCTGGCAGGCCAGCTGCCAGAAAATTTCTGTTTTTTTCAATAAATATTTTTTACAGTGTATGTCGCGTGGTCTTTCAGATAATGATCGTGATTGTGAAAGAGGAAACAGAGTCCGTGTCTGCGTGAGCAAGAGGAACCGCTGTCGCGTCATACCCTTAAAGGCGGAGCTTAAGTCCCCCAACTTTTTTTTTTAATAACGCCGAACAAGCTCAAGGTGTGAAAAGAAAACATGCGGCCGATAAACGCCGGAAGACCACGCGCGTTGCTTTAGGCTCCTTGATTCTTCGCTATATTTCAAGCTTCTTCTGGCAATCAAACAGCAGCGCCTGGACATACCTGTACTTCAAAATTAAGCTTTACTCATTTAAAACAAAAATACCAAGAGCAGTACACAAAATTCATTATTGTAAATCGATTATGTGGCCAGGCGGACATAAAACAGTGCGAATAATTGTCATCATAACCTGAGTAATTAACTAAAATTCATTAAAGTAGCTGTTTGATCACTGCAGTTAGCGCGCATGTTTGCATTGTAAACTTATTCCCCTGCCACACAGGTAAGTTTAATGATACTTTCACGAAGTGCACTTACCGTGAATTAATGACATTATCGATGCGCGATGTTACACATCAAAAAGATGTCACACGTCAGTGGCAATGGATGTTGCAGCACCTTATGGAAATTAATTTGTTTTCGCGTAAATATTTACAGATTGCAATTTCATCTCAAATCGAATTACTACATTTATGTTTTATTTCCGCATTTGTACAAAATGCATCACTATCTGAGACAAGTAATGCACCATGCTACACGGGCGTTTCGAATGCCTTCCAATCGAATATCATTCGACTCAACTCCCGCCTTGGGCTGCTACAAGAATTTTTGAACGACATTCGGCTGAGATACATTCGAGTCAACGGAGCACCGCGAGGGCATTCGAGACTTTGGAGATGCCTTCAAAACGCAAACACAGCCAACACTGCCTGCATCGCTTCGCCCTGCCCACAGCAGCGCCGTACGACTGCACTCAGTACTATTGTTTACATCGCTGTATACAAATAGCTGGTGCTCGTTTGTGTGATATAAAACGCTTGTAAGCTGCGCTTTAGTTATAATATGGTTCTAGCAAATAATCTAACTGTTGCACCGATTGTACCCTTGATTGTTTACGCATTGCGAGAACTCTATAGGAAGCGCCGATGCGATCGCGCACCTTGGGAACACTTACTAGCCGGATTGCTGACCGGCGCTTCGCACTAATTATCCCTGCATTATCCGATGTGAAGAATAGTTAATTTTGAATCACTTTATCCGGAAGTATGTTCGGTGACAGTGAGCATTAATCGAAACAGCCTTATATGATATCCACAAGCGACGGCGACGACTGCTGCTGACTGCTTAATTCATTGCGCGCTCTGGGCCCCAACCAGCGCTTCCCGTTGAGTGCATGCGCGTCGTGTAATGTAAGCAAAAGTCGATTTTGGGTCACTGTTGTCAAAGCTACACTCGTTGGTAATTTTCATTCGCTAAAACTTACGAATTCGCTCTCCACAATCGCCAAAATTGCACACATGAATCCTGCGAACTCGTTAGGCCTATCGCGGAAGGCGGTCGCATCACATGGCAGAGCGAGAGTTGCTGTTCAAGTGTGCGCATTATTTTTAGTAGGTAATGAGTTAAAACAAGTTCTCATCAGAAAGGACGAAAATAAGATTCAGGTTTTAAAACCTTTTCATTCTGGAAACGCTTTTTTTTTTTTTTTTTTTTACATCGGAGCACTGCTATTCAGACTACACACTCACCTTGCCGGACCAAGCGGAGTGAGTTCGCCAAACTGACTATGGGTCAACTGAATTTTGCAGCGCGTGTCCCTAAAGTTCATCGCATGACACTGCGCGAATGACAATTTAGGCGAATGCCACTCGTTGAAAGTGACACTAAGTGCAAACGTGTGACAGGGGTATGCATATTTGATTTTGTAGAATTTTAATGACGCGCCGTTGTACTGAGATATGCACGTCTAAATTTCCGGCCCTATCAGTTTAATTACGCTAGCCAGTTCGCGACCGCGGCCTCGTCTTGAAGCTCCCACCATAACATTTCCGTCCCGGTTAGCTCTGTAGGTAGATCGACTGCTCGGTGAAGCGGTGGTCCCGGGTTCGAACCCCGGACCAGGACGAATTTTTCTTGAACTACGAAGTTCCTGAGAGAGATAGCTTTCCTTTGTAGCCGTATGGCTGCGCTCGGGTGGATGTCAATGAGTAATTACTCCCTTATTACAAATCTACTCCACTTTGTGGGATTACCGTAAACATTTGACCAAGCTCCTCCTTGATGTGACGCAGCTGTTGCGTATGGCACTTCGACTGCCAAAGATTTGAAGTTATAGGCAACGGTTATAAATATTCGCTCTTGACCTGCCGTGTGATATTGCTGCGATTGACCGTACGTGAGGTCTAAAGTGGCCGCTACGTCTTATCCCCTACTCTAGAAGCAATCGCTTAATAAAAAACGCTCGCCCCACACTGCCGGCACAGTGATTCTTCGGTTTCGCGCCCAAGAAGGAAAAGTTATTACTGATATTGCTTGTAACTCCACATACATGTCAGGCAGAGCGCCATATGCACCAGCTGCCTCACAGCAGAGAGGAGCCTCGTGCTGAGTGCCGCGGTCTCTCACTTCTTTATTACATGGCTTACGCTGAAATTACGAACGCGCATATCTCAGGTAATTGGCGCGTTACTAAAATTGTACAATAGAATATTCGTTGAAACATGCACGCTAACTGCAGTGAATAAAAAGTTAACTATTGAATTTGAATTAATTACTCATCTTACCATGACAACTTTCCTCATTGTGTCCGCCCAGCCGCATAACCTATTTACAATAATGACTTTAAAATTCTGTAAAGCCTAATTTTGAACACCGTGTAGAGGTCAACGACGGCACAACAGTTTTCAAGTTGACTCATGAGTGAGTAATCTCAAAAAAAAAAAATACTGAAATGAACGTTTTGCCGCTGATCCATTTCCAATCTCGTCGCGTACAGCAGTTAATGAAGAGGGAATTACGCGCAGAACCTGTTGAGCCGACTGCCGTTTAGCTGTTTCTTTTTCTTTCTACCTTTCTCTTTGCCCCATTTTCTTCATTTTCGGAGCACTCACGGTCCCGCGGCTGACAAATGGGGTTAGCCGATCTCTCGTGTCCCTCGAGGAGACCACGCTCGGAGGCGTTAATTGACTTGCCTACTGAGCTGGCTCATTAAATCGGCGCGCACTGCCAGAGCGAGTCTCGCGCTCGTTCGCTCGCTCTACTCTGCATCCAACGGAAACGAAGAGCGCGCAAGCAGAAAATCACCGACAGGAACACACAGTTCCCATTGTATTATGTGTCGGCCGTACAGGTTAGATTAGGTACGGTAGCAAAATCTTGCACTCTGTCGAGAGCTTAGTGCGTGAAATTTGTTAAGGCGGAAGCCTTTAATGCCTCATCGTTGTAAGCAGGAGCTGTCGACAGAAATGTCACGCTTTTCAAGTGGTCGAAACGGTCGTGACGTCACAGTGCGCGAATTTCAAACGGGGCGAATTGTACTTTGGCTACTAACCATGCAGCGAATTAAAGGGATCGTACAGTGATGCTCCAAGTAAGTTTCACTGAGTTTAGTTAATTGCTTACTTAACCAATTAGTCTAATTAACCTTTCTAGTCAGACCAGATAAATAAATAAAATCGAGTAGGAAATTGCCCGACCTTGGGAATCGAACCCCGGTCTCCGGAGTGCGAGTCGAGCACGCTACCACTTCGCCATGCCAGCTCTATGGTTTGGAATGAACTAAGGTGCGTCTAGTGAATACGGTGTCTTCGTTCACTCCCATCTTCCTCCCTTCCCGTTACGGCGAGGTTGTGCAATGTTTCATTTATTGGTTTTGTTTGGCCAGTACAGGGACTGCAAACAAGGGAGAGCAAGCTAAAGGCGCCTAGTAGCGCCTGACAGAGGCCTGCCCTCCCCATGTAAAAAAAAAACAAAACAAAGTGGCACTTGGCAATGGTACAAAGTTTCCATAAGTAACAGAAACTAGAAAAACAGCGGATATATTGACAACGAAACAGAGATCAGGCATGCATAGAGCTAAGCACAACAAACTAAGATCAAAACATAACAAAGACAAAAACTGATTAGGTAGAAACACACCACAACTAGCTATAACAAAAATATTCATGAACAGTTTTCCTAAATCTGACCTCGGACATATTTTGTAGTGACAATTCTGTTAAATATGGATAGGTGTTTAATGTATGAGGAATTATGTGAGTTAGTTTTTGGAACCCATAGTTTGTACGGGATTTTGATGCATGGTATTGAGGGTGCCTAAGACTGTATGCTGTTTGGGCAATTAAATATGTGCTCTCGAAAGTCTGCCAGTTTCCTTTCATAAGGTTTCTGATATAAACAGCAAGCTTCTTGTGGTAAGCCGCCGTGATGGTTAGCAGTCTATGGTTGAGGAAGGAAGGACCTGTGCTCTCACTGTAATGTAAATTATCAATTGCTCGTACAGCTCTTTTTTGTAAAGTAAGTACTTTCACAAGATTGGTTGAGGTAGTCGTTCCCCAGATCAGCAAACAATATTGTACATTCGAAAAGACTAGAGAGAAATAAATTTGTAGTTTGAATTTTCGAGGCAGTATTGTGCGAAATTTATTTAGGATACCAACAGAGCGAGCCATTTTAGTGCAAACGTAGTTTACATGATCTGTCCAGAGTAAATGTTCTTCAAAAATGACTCCAAGGAACATTGTAGAGCTGACACGAGTTATAGGAGCTTGTTCGAAGTGAATTTGGAAGTTGTTCGGAACTTCCTTATTTTTGGCTCTAAACAGTATGTACTTTGTTTTCCTGACATTAAGTTCTAACCTATTTGATTTTAACCAAACAGACAATTGGGATAACCAACTATTGGAGGCTGCTTGCAAAATATTACTATCTTGCCCTGAAAAAAATACGTTAGTATCGTCTGCATAGATTATAATGTTGTCTGCTGGACGAAGGTTGACGTGGTTTAGGTGTCCACCGAGATATGAGAGACAGATACATTTTCTTTCCTCAAAAACCAATTTACCGACGAGCAAGGCGTACTTGTCCGCGTTTCAGATTGGTCCAAATTGTCGTGACGTTACCGCGCGCGAATTTTGACGGGTGTCCACCGAAATATGTGAGGCAGTTACTGCGCAACTTCCTTTCCTCAAATACAATTTTCGACTAGTGTCTACTGAGATATGTGAGATAGTTACAGCGTAATTTCCTTTCCTCAAATACAATTTTCATTTTCTTCATTATGGCCCCTCTTCCTTCTTTCACTCGCACTTCCTCCCTTCCTGTACGGTGCGGCTCAGGTGTCCATCCAGATGACAGATAATTACAGCCCCATTTCCTTTCCTCAAAAACGTTGCGTTCAAAGGGCAACGCATCGCGCCGAACGGGTGGTGGCGTTCCTTGGACTCCGTGGCAGCGCTACAACACGCTGTCGCGTTCCGCTCCTAAAGGCGAAGCTTAAGCGTCATTAATTGGCAGGTAATTAATGCACTAACAAAATGTGCAGTGAGCAATCGCGTAGCAGAATGCAGCACTCAGGCTTTCGCCTTTCACCACTTTAGCCGCTAAAGTTCCTCGTAATTTTGTTTCTCGCTATTTCCCTAAAAAAATTGAACACAGAAACCACCCGCACACAGCTGAGTTCCCAGTGACTTTCACGGTTAGTGGCAGTTGACCATCTACATGAGAAGGCTCTCCGATGCTTTAACACGCAAGCTGTTTTGACATTAGATTTTCTTAACGTGCGGTTCTGATTGGACTGACTATCTCGTCCCTTTTAACGGCATGCGCATGGCTCGGGTCTTGCTTGACGGCTAGCTCCCTTCCTCATCTATCGGCAGCCCTGTGCAGGCTTCCTGCGTACCACCAGTTTAAATCGTGTCTAGTGCATATGCATTCAACCCATCGCCAATACAATCATTTACAGCTAAAGCGGGGCTACTGTCACCCTCCGAAAATTATGTCTGTTGAAGTGAAGCCTCTACCCTCCACCATCTTCCTCCATAAGCACCGCCCACCAGCCACCTGCCCACGCTACCCCACCTTTTCTAGCTAGGGGGCTGCCCGTACACCCACCGCCACCTTTGGTGTGGCGGCACTACTAGTTTGCTTGTTGTTTTTTATTTGCTTTTTTTTTTAGAAAATGAAATGGAGCACCAACTGTCTCACATATCTCGGTGGACACCCGGACCGCGCTGTAAGGGAAGGGGATAGAGGAGGGAGCAAAAGAAGAAAGAGAGAAAGAGGTGCCATATAGGAGGTCTCCGGATTAATTTCGACCACCTGGGGATCTTTAATGTGCACTGACATCGCACAGCACACGGGCGCCTCTTGCGTTTCGCCTCCATCGAAACTTGGCCGCCGCGCCCAGGTTCGAACCCGAGAACTCCGGCTAAGTAGCCGAGGGCCCTAACCACTGGGCCTCCGCGGTGGGTCACTACTAGGCGCGGTATGTGAGGTAGCGCAAAACGGGACAATTGACAGAGAAAAACGCACATAGCGACCATGTTGTGTTATCAAAACATTACAGTTACCGACTCACCCAAGTTTCTACCCACGTGAGCTACTTGGCGCATTTTCCGATTTCGGGCATACGGACGTGCGTACGTCCCAGAAGCGTGCTTTGTGGCCGGCGGCCCACCTGCCCATCGGGTTGTGGGCAACCTGTCAGATGTGTACACCTGGCAGACCTTCACCTGGGTGAGGGCCTGGGGGAAGGGTAAACCTGGGTGAAGGCCTTCAAGCTGAATACATTCAGGGTAAAGGCCTCTATGTAGAAGGCCTTTAGGCTAAAAACCTTTAATGGTAAGGGCATTAGGTCAAATGCCTTTTGCACGTAAGGACCTTATGTGTCCCCCGTAACTAGTGCTAGTGCACGATATTCCTCACGTAGCCGTGCTAAACCGCCTGCTATTTATTTTGACCCTCCACCCCCCTTCACCCTCCGGAAACATTTTCGCGTGTGTGAAGCCTCAGCGAGTAAAGCATTCATTAGAGTAAAAACGTCAAAGTAATCATTGACGGTAAATCCAACTGCTATCGCAGAATTGTCGCGTCAGATATCTAATCGCCCCGTAATTTTTGACTAGGTGTTATAAAAATTAATGTAAAGTGAGTATAAGTCACTAAATAACTTTTCCAGGGGAACAAATATCAGGAATTCAGCTCGAGCAGCGCTATATGTCGGTAGAGAAAATAGCGTAAGCGTGATGTACCAGCGGCTTCGCATGATAAAATATTCTGCACTGCGACCATCATATCGACGACCCAGACATTACATCGATGTCACACTTCCCAGACGCCAATATCCACCGTCGCCGATATCTTAGAAAAAAAAAAAAAATTATACGCTCGCAATAATGTTTGCGAGATTTTGCCGAAATAAGTATTTCGGTGAGAAATTGCGACGTGACCGTTCTTTAAATTTTGCGCAAGTAAGCAAAACCAGGCATGAGTCGAAATACTGAGTGTAAGTGAGGTTGCAAAATTTAATTTTCAGTTTTCTTTTTGCATTGTTCTTTCATAAGATGGCGACAGTTCACCCACGTAGTAAGTATGATGTCATTTTTACTCGAGTCAAAAGCAAAAAAAGGTTAACACTCTATAAATTCAAAGAAATTCCCTAAGTTCACACCCACGCATTATATCTTCCAAGTTTGGGTTATTGCTGTAGTTCAGATTAACGCTGATTTGATGTTAGTAAAAAGAGCAGCATAAAAGAAAAATGTTTCCAGTGTTGCCGAAAATTGACACCTGCAGTCGCACATGAAGCCGTAAGCCCTTTTGACAGAAATACATGAAGCGGTTTATTGGATACACTAGTCCCCTACTCCGTGACGCGAACTTGGATTAAAAGCGAATAATTTGAAACTAAACGAGATAAACTGCAGTTGAGAATCAAGCTGATTGGTGTGTCATACACAGCATTCTTGGGAAAAAATTTCGAATATTGGAATATTATAAGCTAATGTTGTGGAAATATTGAAGATAATGGTCCATTCTTCCGATGTGTAGCAAATTCTTTGTTTTAAAGTTTTTTCATTGCTCGCATCGAGCAGTTGAGACTGGCACAGAAAACCAATGGGGAATATATTCGACGATAGTAAAAACGTTAAAAGCAAAAAAATTCAAAACTGCTCACGGGAAACCTGCGGGTATATTGATTGTTATAGTGAAATATTACAACATATGAAAACAATTCAGTTCATAGGCTCTTTCCGGTTGAAAAATGCTTTTGTCCAGAAGTTTTGGGTATGGAATATGCATTGAACTCTATTTTTACACAGTAAATTATGCATGAAACCACTGATTCACCTTCCCAACGCTTATATTTATTCTGGGATGCGCCCCTGGCTCAGTGCCGAAGCCTGGTTTCATGTGTGTGAGCACGTGGTGTCCAATCACAACATTACGATTTCAATTTCTTGTGACTGAAATCACAAAATATAGTCGAATGCTTCAGAAAGATTGCTTTTATAATAGCACATAACTTTGAAACCCAACATAATGTTGAAACGAGGAACCGCAACGGACTGCAGAGGGGAAGAAACACCGATGAAAGAAATGTTTGGGACATATCCGCAATTTCCAGGATGCAGCGAGCCTCGCGCTCAATCTGTTCATATTCCTGACTAGCAAAACTGGCAGTCATGCGTGGCCGAAAAGTAAGAATTTAAATAAAAATTTTCGCTACCTATAGCGATGGATGCTTGACTTACTCTTCAATACTTGGCAGCCATACCTCCGAGCAAGAATAGCAAGAAAGAAAGCACAGCTGCGGAAAAGTGACAAAACATGCTTTTACAATAGCTTACCTTCCAGCAACGCTTTTCAAGCTAGAAATGTAGCGCACAACCTCTGGGCTTGCACAAGCGCTGCCGGAATTTAGCTGCGACACGTGCGTCCTGTGCAGTAAAGGTGCTGTGCTGCATCAGTTACTAGCGGTGTTGGTGCAAGATTTTAGTTCATCTTTCCTCGCAAAAAAAAATTATTATAATTTTGCCCACAATAAAAAGTACGATAAAATAAGAAGCTAAATTATTATGTGAGACGTCTAACCGATCTAGTGAGAAAAAAACGGAAAAAACAACCCTCGCAATAAAGTTTTCTAGCCATTTTAATCGTAAAATTTCTTTTCGAATAGCACAAGCGTATAGTAAGTTGCTCTTATTAATATGTGGTCATTCTGAAAACGCGCGGAGGACGGGACATAGAAAGACAGGTTGGATTCTCGATTTGCACCTCGCTCTGCCTCCCTGCGCATCCTCCAAAGAGCCTGCATGTGATGACCTTCTTGCAGAAATATTTTCGCAGCTTTTTAATTACACAACGGCAAATACGAAGTATCCTTGTTTCAAGAAAAAAAAAGTGATTGTTGGTATTGTCTAGAGTTCGAGACGTTTCGCTTGGAATGGCACTACTAATAGTGATGGGAATTGTTCGACAAGCAATCTGATTTAATGAAGATTTTGTATTGCAAAACGTAACCGCCCCTATGTGGTTTTAACTGTTGTTTCTCAACTGCTTCTTGTGTAATGGCCTGAAACTGTCGGCCACTATTGCATTGTGCTTCAGGATGCGATGTCCTCTAAGATGCGCGTAAGCGACCTCGAAAGCGACTTTCACATCACATTGCACAGTATTGCGTTCCCAGCAATTAAAAAGAAATATTTTTGTTTTGATTCCGTATGACCTTTTTATGTTATTTAAGCCACCGCGGTAGCTCAGTGGCTACGGTGCTCGGCTGCTCACCCGATAGACGCGGCGGTCGCATTTCGATGGAGGCGAAATGCTACGAGCCAGCGAATACTGGGGGATGTAAGGGCACGTTAAAGAACCCCTAGTGGTCAAAATTACCTGGAGCCCTCCACTACGGCGTCCTTCATAGCCTGAGTCACTTTGGCACGTTAAGCACCATAATCCCAAACCAAACCAACCTTTGCACATTATGAAAGCCTTGTCGGCCTCTTGAACAATTGCATTATAGATCTCCATGTAGAGCCACCACAGTCTCTCTGTCGAAAGCAGGAAGCGGTGGTGAATAGCCTGTAAGAGGCGCAGTCAACCTCATGAGAGGTTGCACCATTATGACGCATGCGTTTCTCTTCTTAAGTTTCGATTCCGGCTCCCTTTCAGTGGGTGCAACGTGCGGTGCCGTAGGCGAAACCACTCCAATAAGGATGCGCCTCACTGGCATCCTGAAAGACGTGCATGGATTCCGACTTTGCTGTGGCAAATTTGTTTTTAGCTGGTAAGCCTCTTTCATTCCTTTACTAGAGAGGGCCCCCTCAAAGAATGAACTGCTGCGCCGACAGCGAAAGAGCCATGCACGCCTCAATGCGCGCTGCA